>NC_142796.1:81074097-81099097 GCF_049724085.1 Artemia sp. Qi Xiang Cuo | reverse complement strand
TTGGTTATTTTCTGTTCCAACCTTTCTATTATCCTTTGAAAGGGCATAGAAATAACACTAACAAAAATAAGACATCTAAAACTTAATCAAATCCTTAGTAACATAGACTAATTTAGTCTAAGGTGCGCAAAGTATAGCAATCAAGGATGCTTGTTGTAACAAAACATTGAACGTAGTTTTAATTAAACTGAAGTACTAAGGTATGTCTTATGTCTAGCTACAAAAATAAAACCTACATATGCTCATTCTCTCTCGCTCTTAAATAAATAGAACAACATAAAAAGAAAATTGACATTTTCAAATAAGCAGTTTTTAAGAACAATAGACAAACTTTTGACGACCTTTGTTAATTGTGTTGAATGATATCTGTTCATAAAAAGCAATAAGTTAAGTCTGATATTTGCCATCATTACAAATAGCCCATAAAATTAATAAGCGCAAATAACTCGGATATTTATCCACTAGGGGACCTAACGTGTGCGAGGGGAGTCGACCCCATCAATGCAGATGATATTCGACCCCAAAAAAAATATATTCATGTATTTTTAATTATTCTCAAAAGAAAATATTAAGTAAGCATACTTCTTAAATAGTGTCAAAGTCAGGAAATAGCATAAAAAATGGCATAAAAAAACAAATTTTGATTTTACGCAATACATGTCAATTCTAATATTCTGAGTTAGAAGATTAAAATCAAGTAGCCTTGATAAGGTCCATGTTCAAATATTTTCAATGTAGCTCAATGATTCCCCGCCCCGCTTTCAACGCCTACTAATATATTAAGGCAATAGTTGTTTTTTCTTAAGGTAGCTACCTAGTAGGCAAAATTTGCAACACAGGGCCTAAAAACACTATTTGTCACCATCGGTTGACCACGAGCTTCCCGCCTCGGGCTTTTCTCCCTGATCACCGACGTTTTGACATCACTTGCATTACATATATACTATATGTTTATATTATATCTTTAAAAGTTACGTGACACCTATTAACGCCCTGTGTAATTATTTCCGTGATAAGGTTTCTGTTCTAGCATGATAAGCTTTCTAGGCACAATCTATTTGTAGACTAATTGGATAAGGGGCTATTGGCTTCACTCTATTTGATTTCTATTATCAGATCGTATTTATCTGATATAAAATCCATCTGATATTCGACTAAACTCTACTGATTTATAATCAGACTAAACTTGAGGATGATTTGTTATTGAGTAACCATAAGAGTCGACCAGAATTATCAATATCTCTCTGTTTGTCCTAATGTGGGCTTATATTCTTTGTAAACAAGCATGAACACTGGCTTGTTTTACATCTACATAGCTGTATTGCAGTCATGGTTTAAAATTCAAATTTTCTTGTTCACTCATTTTGCGGAGCTACTTCAGAATTTGAATATTTTCTATCACCATTATTCAGATGAAGGTCATCTGTGTAGGTAAAGGAGACCCTTTTAAGACCTATCCCCCTGCCTCAATTTTCTGTGATTAACGGTTTCTTTCGCCGAATTTCTCGCCTTATGCAGAGTTCCAGTCACAGCTGGGTAACAACTCTTCTTCTTTTTTTTTTGCCTCCTTCGGCGACTTTTGATAAGCTTCCTAGGATGTGTGCTTATGCCGCTGCCGCCAATGTTCGTAGTGCTAGCTACCTCTGGCCCCACTTATTGGGGTGTATGTGCGGGGTCACCAATTTTAAAGGCAAAAAATGACGCAAAGAGATTGCTATGCCACTTACTCGAATGACGCAAAAAGATTGCTATGCCACTTACTCGAATGACGCAAAAAGATTGCTATGCCACTTACTCGAAGGGGAGAACCCCTTGTCGGCCCTAATGTTAGTGAGATTTCCGCTCTTACCCCAACGGTTCTGCAAATATCGGGTTTGGTACTACCCTATTTACAGTATACCCTGTCCCATGGTATGATAACGCGATCGAGTGGTCAAATTGCCACTTTCTAAAGCCAAGTATACCCGCCTTGGGTTACGGCTAGAAAATCTCTACTCTCTCCTTGGAGGTAATAACCCTCCCTGTCAATATAATAATGACGGTGTCTTGTAGCTCTATTCCTACCCTGCTTGGGTTACGGAAAATACTACACAGTTTGTAGAAAATACCTTACTTGTACTCTTCCAAAAGGGTCACAAATGTAATTAAAGAAACGAAAATAGCTCATTTATTTGAAAGGAAAAGAAACGGGGGTGGAATATAAGAGACCCCATTTGCTACTATTATGCCTAAAATTCTTCTGTTTCTACCAACGTTTCATTAGTCCAGCTAGGTTTTGTTTTTCTTCACGTATCATCTTTTATTTAATTCTTCCAATTCACGGTACAAATACTTTATTATTTAGTAATATACGGCACTACTACATTGCATTTTTTACTAACACTAAAAAAAAATTACTAATTATACACTTGCTTCTACTTGTTAAAAACTGAATACTATTTTTTTTTTTTTTTCTCATTTTAAAATTCTTCATTTAGCGTTTTATCCATTTTGTATATTTTACCCAACTCTTTGTGGGGATACAAATTTATTTATAATAGTCAAAGTTCAAGCAAAGCTGCTCGAAGTTTTGCTAATTTGAGAGCCGCTAAAAGCGAAGTCCATTTACCTTCCTCTTTTGACAAAGCCATTTCTGTTTCAATATTCAATTTTTATTTAGTCAACTCGACCCAGTTTTCTCAACTTCCCCCAGTTAAAACTTAAAGAAAATAAAAATATAGTATATATGTAACCTATTTGGGGGAGACTATTATCTCCTATGAGATATCTAAATGGTTTCCTTGTAGTAGCTTAGCGGCAATAGGCCTAATTACTTTACTTATATGTCTGTATCTCTCCAATATTTAAATTTAGATTACAAAGTTTTAATAGCCCAACTAGTTCGAAGTTTTCCTCCAATTTCCGACACACGCCATTTGTAGCAATAGAAATTTTGTAGCGAGAGATACAGACATATAAAATGGAATAAACAGAGATAAAAAAGACAATAGATTTATTGAACTTACATGCTTAGTTGTACAGCAACGGGTCACTTCAATGACAATAACGGTGACAAGAATATAAGAATTTCGTCTGAATCTCTCTAGGTCTGATTTACTAAACGTTTCAAATCTGACTTACGATTAAAATTAAAAAGCACATCTACCCCACTACCAAACGCAGTTCTTTCGTCCTGCGCTGTAAGGACTGCTCGCCATTGGCCAAAGAGGACCAAGGATGTAAATATGTCGTCCAATGAATTCTTTTAAATGTTTTTGATGATCCAAGCATTCCCACGGTTATTTGCCATTTAAACTTCCTCAGAAATATCATGCAAAGCATTTTTTTGCTACTAATTATCTTAGCGAAATATAAACGACTAGAGTCATAGTTTGACTGAAGCTAGAATGTAATTTCTCTTTTTGCAGATTAAAAATTTAGACTCATAGAAGCGGTATTTGAACTCAATTAGGGGACGTTTAATTTCTGCCCGAATCATCTTTAGAAGGAAAGAATCCTGTATTTTAAATATATCGCATTTAACTCATGGTACACGTCTCTGTGTGGATGTTGTCTCTGTGTGTGTGTGTTGTCTCTATGTGTGTGTCGTCTCTATGTGTGTTTCGTATCTGCGTGTGTGTGACGTCTCTTTGTGTGTGTCGTCCCTATGTGTGTTTGTCATTTCTGTGTGCGTGTCTCGTCTCTCTGTGTGTTTGTTGACTCTGTGTGTGTGTATCGTCTCTGTACAATTTGTCGTCTCTATGTGTCATGTCTGTTTGAGGGGCCCGTCTGTGCGTGTGGCGTCTCTGGTTGCCTGCCGTTGCTGTGTGTTCGTCTTCCTGGTGTGTTTGTGGTCTCGGTGGGCGTTGTTCGCTTTCGAGAAATTGTCGTCTCGGTTGGTGCTACTTATCAAAGTGAGATCAAAATCTAATTCGTTGTCGCATTTATGTATTTGTAATATCTGTGTGTGTGTGTCGTTTCTGTGTGTTTGTCCTCTCTGTGCGTGTGTCGTCTCTTTGTGTGTTCCGTATCTGTGTGTGTGTGTTGTCTCTGTGTGTTTGTCGTCTCTGTGTGCGTGTCGTCTCTCTATGTGTATCGTCTCTGTGTGTTTGTTGTCTCTGTTTGTGTGTCGTCTCTATGTGTAAGTTGTCACTTTAAGTGTGTCGTTTCTGTGTGTGTGTCGTCTCTATGTGTGTCGTCTCTGTGTGTTTGTCGTCTCTGTGTGTGTGTCGTCTCTATGTGTAAGTCGTCACTTTGAGTTTGTCGTCTCTGTATGTGTGTCGTCTCTGTGTGGTTGGGGTCTCTGTGTGTGTGTGTTGTCTCTATGTGTGTGTCGTCTTTATGTGTGTTTCGTATCTGTGTGTGTGTCGTCTCTATGTGTGTTTCGTATCTGTGTGTGTGTGTCGTCTCTTTGTGTGTGTCGTCTCTATGTGTGTTTGTCCCGTCTCTCTGTGTGTGTTGACTCTGTGTGTGTGTATTGTCTCTGTGCATGTGTCGTCTCTATGTGTCGTTTGTGTGTTTGTCTTCTCTGTGTGTGATTCGTCTCTTTGAATTTGTCGTCTCTGTGTGTTTTTTAAATTTTTGGGTCACCTGTCGGAGACTCTGGGCGGGTGGGCGCCCCCAAATATTGTCCCAAATTCCTCTC
Organism: Artemia sp. Qi Xiang Cuo; assembly: GCF_049724085.1. NCBI lineage: Eukaryota > Metazoa > Arthropoda > Branchiopoda > Anostraca > Artemiidae > Artemia > Artemia sp. Qi Xiang Cuo. The sequence goes on along the minus strand of NC_142796.1, from coordinate 81,094,473 downwards.
TCAATTTAGCACTTGTTCACGGACGCCCAGCGTCTCCAATCACTTTCCCAATAGTATCTATTCATTGTCTCAGCTCAGTTTAGAAAATCTGAGCCAATTTCCACTTTTTCAAATTCAGGGTCACTTGCCTGAGACTCTGGGCAGGTGAGGTGGGCACCTCCAAAAATTTTTCCCAACTTCCATTCTAGCCTTAAAACTTATTCACGGATACCTAAAACCGTCAACGGTTAGACTGTTGCCCTAGCGGTAACCATGCCATGCTCTACACACATACCAACAATATATTTTTGTTTTTTGTTTTCCATTTTCACAATGGGGTCCCAATCGAGATCATGTCCATCGCTTAGCATTCAGCCCTTGACATATAAAGCCCCAGATAGTCGGACCCCAACGCTCCAATCTGAACACTGACCAAGACCCCAATTCTGAGCTAGTGACTTTCAACCATTCAGGCTGGTGGACTAAGACCCCAATTCTGAGCTAGTGAATTTCCACCATTCAGGCTGGTGGACTAAGACCCCAATTCTGAGCTAGTGAATTTCCGCCATTCAGGCTGGTGGACTGAGACCCCAATACTGAGCTAGTGGATTTCCACCATTCAGGCTGGTGGACTAAGACCCCAATACTGAGCTAGTGGATTTCCACCATTCAGGCTGGTGGACTGGGACCCAACAACATCGATTCTCAAGGTAAAAGTTTGATTCAAACACTTTTAGGATATCGAGTGTCCTTACTGAAAAACTACTGAATTAAAAAATAAATTAAATTGATCATACGACCTAAATTATTTCATCAGATACGCCAGCACTCATAAACGATCCTTTTTTGAAATTCTGCTAACAGCATAGATGCTCAAGGTAAAAGTTTTAATAAAAAACTTTTAGGATATCGAGTGTCCTTACTGAAAAATTACTGAATTAAAAATAAATTAAATTGATCATACGACCTAAATTATTTCATCAGATGCGCCAGCCCTCATAAACGATCCTTTTTTGAAATTCTGCTAACAACATCGATGCTCAAGGTAAAAATTTGAATCAAACACTTTTAGGATATCGAGTGTCTTTACTGAAAAACTAATGAATTAAAAAATAAATTAAATTGATCATACGAACTAAATTATTTCATCAGATACGCCAACCCTCATAAACGATCCTTTTTGAAATTCTGCTAACAACATCGATGCTCAAGGTAAAAGTTTTAAGCAGACACTTTTAGGATATCGAGTGTCCTTACTGAAAAACTATTGAATTAAAAAAATAAATTAAATTGATCATACGACCTAAATTATTTCATCAGATACCCCCTCCAAAATACCTTGTTCTTTATGTTAGAGTTTGACTTTTCATTCCCAATTAAATTAAAAATAAGCATTTTCAACTAGAAATAAGGAGCATCGTTAAAAACTAAGATGAATGGAAATTATCTTCGATTCTGAGCATTTTTGTTTCCCCTCCAAAATTGACCCCCCCCTCCCCTGCCCTCAGAAATGAGGGAACGAAGGGCCTCTGAGCCTTGCTCTTGAGGCAGATCCTGTTTTTTTTCGATTGTGTGTATCTTTGGTTTTCCCTTCAAATTTGCCCCCCCTCCCCTGCCCTCAGAATTGGGGAAACGACGGGCCTCTGAGCCTTTCCCGTGAGGCGGATCCCAGTTATTTTCGATTCTGATTTTTTTTGGTTTTCCCTCTAAAATTCGAATAAACTATTCTCTTTGAATTCAATTCTCTTACTAATATAAATTGTAATGAAAATCATTCCTTTTATTCAAATCCCAACCACAAATCAAGTTATCGTATATGGAGTAACCTCCGCTCTCTGATTGGCTGCCTAAAAAACAGGTATCAGCTCGAAAAAAAAACCACTCTGGTTGAAAAACTTGGAGTTGAAACAAATTTGTGCAGGGAATCCCCCCGTTCATACTGTTATCTTTTTTGCAAACAGGCGGGGAATCCCCACTCGTTTGAAATGGTACCAACGGGACATAAGCAAATAGCACATAGTTTCATAACGTGTTTAATCACGTGTAGAGGTCCCATTGAATAACAATGGAATTGACATAGCACCTAAAATAGCATGGGAGGGAATTCCTATAGGGGCATGCAAATAACATGGAGATTGCTATAGGGGCATCAGAAGTATAATATTGATTACTACTTATAGAGGGTCGTATCATCACCAAAACCGAAGATATTTGACCTTTGAACTATGTTGAACAAAATGAATATCTCAAACTTGTGATTGGATGACTTTGGGGGGAGGGGACCTTCCGGGAGGGACGAGGGGAGTGTTTCCCTCCAATATTTTTGGCTACTTCAAAAGGGCACTAGAGAATTTAATTTCCGTCCGAAGTAGCTATTGCATACCTCTCTGTGATGTTCTGGTAAGCCCCTAGCCCTGCTAAAAAAAAACAAAAAAAAACCGGAGACGCATCAGTGCTACAACAAGGAAAGTGATTTTCCTTGTTGTACAAGGAGGGGGACTGTAATTTCTCTGTACAAGGGTTTCAACCATGCTTATTCCAATGGTAAACTTTTCATTTTGATCTGACGCCATTTTCGAGGGGTTTCAGGCTCTTTTCAAAATCATCATTTCTTCCCGCAACAAACTTTTACTTTTAAGACGAACCAGAATAATAGTCACCTTTCCTCAATCAGTCTCAAATGGCAATTTGTTTCCACTAGACAGTTTTTTCCTAAACATTATTTTTGACTTTTGATTCTGACTCCCAACAGACTAATGAGAATTACTAAGGGGGCTGGGAGGGGGAGTATACGGGAAGGGTCCCTTGTAAATCTCCAGTTAAGGGTTTTGGAACATAATTATTACAATGGAACCGTTTTATACTTCAATGCTTTTCAACTTAAGAAGTGGCACAAAAGGTGCCGTTTTTTGTGCTATTTGGAAGCTACTAATGGCAAAACTGATTTAAATCACGTAGATATGTGCAATAGCTTTCAAATCAACCATTAAACATCTCTCTAAGAAGCTCTGGCAGTCCACTAGCCCCTAGCTTTTCCACTTGCGACATGGCATCAATAGTGCCATTTGGCAGTTGCAGGTGGTAGAATTTATAAATGAAACGTAGATATGAGAAATAGCTTTAATGTGAGCTATTAAACATCTGTCTACGATGTTTTTGCAGCCCGCTAGCCCCACCCCTTTAGAAATGGCACATAATGTGCCATTTTGTGCCATATGGCACTTGCAGATGGTGGAATTTATAAAAAGCACGTAGATGGGAGAGATAGCTTTCTAATGAGCCATTAAGCATCTCTATATGATGTTCTGGTACACCGCTAGCCCTGAAAAAAAAAGGTGAACAAAACGGGAGACAGATCAGTGCTACCCATACAAAAAAGTGATTTTCCTTGTTGTTCAAGGTTGGGGACTGTAATTTCCCTGAAGAAGGTTTTCGACTAAGCTGATTCCAATGGTACACTTTTCATTTTGATCTGACGCCATTTTCGAGGGGGTTCAGGCTTTTTCGAAATAACCATAATTTTTTTCCCCAATAAACTTTTATTTTTAATACGAACTGAAACGATAGTTATCATACCTGAATCAGTGTCAGATGGAAATTTTTTTATTCACTAGGTAGTTTTTTCTAAATACGTTTTTTAACTTTTGGTAACTATGGGCCGCGGTTCGCTCTTTACTAGGTTGCAGCTGCCGCTGCAACCATGATGAAACACATTCAAGAATTACGCTGTCTAAGATCTAACCATACCCGGTTTGCCTCATCAGAATCGGTTATGATTTGATTATTTTGAGTGAGAAAATCTACGATATAGCTATATTTTAATTAAATATTTAGTATATAGAGGTGGTTAAGGGTTAGATTAGGTTGGGATAGGTTAGATATTGAATATAACGCTTTCTGTGCGGCATGCTTTCAATAATTCTTTAGCTTTCATAATTTTGTTTCTTAAGTATTATATTATCATCATGTTTTGGTATATTTTATTAGGATTAACCTAATTTCACTTCTGGAGCGTGTTTTTTTTAACAGACAAGTACCTATTTTTCTGTTTTTTTTCCACCTCCTCTCCTCTCGGTGACTTTCAAATTTTCTTTAAAAATATATCATAATTTATTTAATGTCACCTACTAGTAGAAGTGACCCTAAAGACCCCATTGCCCACCCCTGCTGCCACCTACAACCTTTTTTAACACCATATATGAGCATAGAACCACGTGGTTTATGGTTTTTGTCAATGTGAATGAAAAAACAGGAATTTTGTCACATTTATGGATGTTTTCTTGGATGGTTATGTGTGTTGGTTGATTTATTTGATGTTTTTCATGGATGTTTAATGGTTTTTGTCAGTGAGAATGAAAAAACAGGAACTTTGTCACATTTATGGATGTCAACAGCAATTCATGTCTGTTTTATGGTTTTCTCACTGAGAATGAAAAAACAGGAATTTTCTCACTTGAAAAAAAAGTAATTTTCTCACATTTATGGTTGTTTTCTTGGATGGTTATTTGTGTTGATCAATTTATTTTATTTTTTTCTCGGATGTCAACATCAAACTATGGATGTTTTATTTTTTGTGTCATTGATAATTTGAAAAACAGGGACTGTGTCACATTTATGTCTGTTTTCATGGTTGGTTATGTATATTGGTTAATTTATTTGAAGTTTTTTTTGTCTGTTTAATAGATTATTCAGAACTAGTACTTGATGTTGTTGTTCAAGCCCTATGTTATGGCTTTCACGGAAACAGTTAGATCACGTGTTTCCTTCTCAGCCAATCAGAGGGCTTGTTACATATTAGCGGCGGAGTGAATATAAAGAAAGGATTTTTGTTATATTTTTATTAGTCTGTGAATAGAATTCAAGGAGTGAGAAGAAGAACAGTTTGACTTTACTCATTTGGATATATATTTGTGATGGCGATGAGTGGAATGTTTACCCTATTAAAAGTTGATAGTGGAGTTGATGATAATAGTACAAGAGCACCAAACATTGCGGTGGAAATCACGAAAGGATCACGGCTTTGTCTGGAATGGGATGCAGTATATGCAAGATATGTGATAACCTTGAGCAAATTTAAAATGGAAGATCAATTATGTTTCGCCGCAAAAGTTGATATAGCACATGTCAATAGACTTCAATGTGCTTTAAGTGCATTGGTGAAACATATCGAAGACAATAAACAGTATCGCTAATTGTACATGCTCTGTATTGATGATGATGTTGTTGTAATTATTCAATAAAATTGTTTCAAAATCGAAAATGTTTTCTTTCTTTTCTGGTTAGGGCTAACGAATCAGGGTCAGTCTAGATTGAGCAGTCAGAGTGAAAGGATTGAAAAATGAATAAATTTGAGAAAGAGAGAATTAGATCAAATCTAGTGTTTATGGAAAAACATTTGATTTTGGATGATGATTTTCTCGAGTTATCTCTTAAACGCAGGATATTCTCTTGTCAGGGAACACTTGACAATATAATGAGGAGTGATTCTCCTCCATTGGACTATTGTATGAAACTTTTAAAATGTGACTCAAATGTATATAGTCAATTTATTGATATATTAATTGAAACAAAGCAGAATCATATTGTGGATATACTTTTGAAAATATCGCCAATTGATTCAATGTAGATGGCTCCCCCCATCTTTCGAAAGAGGTAACGTCACAGTGCTACTCCTCTCTCCCCCATTCCCCTCACGTTTAATTTATGGTGCGAGGATGATCAGTTTCGTGTTAGCTGTGAGTGAGTTGACATCGGAAACCGAAAAATGTTCTATATATGTCCAGTGTGCAAGTACACTCTTGGCAGTTAGAATCAATGTGAGAATTGTACAATTATTGATGACTATAGTGAAAAGTGTAAATTATATAATCCTTGTAAATTACATAGAGGCTATGCAGTACAAATTAAAGGATGTGATTCATGTCTTGAAGAGGTTTGTGACTCTCACCCTAGAGGACACCTGTGCTCCAATTGTCACTATGATAAATGTGATCAGTGGGAATACTTATCCCGCTATGATTGTAAAGAATCCTAAACGTGATTTTAGTTTATTTCTACGAAATTGGTATCGTCGTGGATTTAAATTATTCTGGGAAGAGGAATCTGGTCTACGATTCAACTGTTGGGGTAACAAGACAATTTGGTTTCTACGTCATCGTTGTGATGACACCACCTACTATGAATATAAACCAAGTGATTTTTATTTGGCTGTGACGGAATGTGATTCACCATTTGAAAACATTGTATGTGATATTGTTTCAAATAGACAGATTGAAACTCGTGAATTTCATAATATGAATGCAAATAGTATCATTGACTATACAAAGAGATATGACAAGAGTGAAGTTACATTGTACTGTAGAAAATGTGACCCTGACTTTGCAGTCAATCAAGATCAATATACAGTGAATCCAAATGATTTATCAGCATTAGTGGTTCACGACAGTTGCCTATACATTGAAGATGAAGAAATCTAAAGTGAAGATTTAAACACATTGTTGTATATATATGCATTTTATTAATAAGCAAATTCACAAACATTTTTAAAGCACTTTGCTCTTAGGGCACTGAAATCAATACTATATAGGTCTGAAAGGATATTTTCAACTAGAAAGTCATTCAGACGGGGATTGTCAACATAAATGTGGAGAAACTGCATCTAAGTATAGCCGCGACATCGGAACACAAAATATAATAGTACGTGGAAGCCACAGCTTTTAGTCGTTAGATCCTGAACCCTCTTCCGATTTTGAATAATAGTTTTCCCACTGCTCTCAATATAGTTGCTGATATGAGGCGTGTAGAATGTATAGGGTAGACAAAGAGGATCAAAAAATTCAATCGTCTTCATTGTTTGAAAGATGCACAGCCAATGACCCGTCAGCACAGTCGACGGACTGCTATTAACAATAATCAAGGTATTGTTGACACATTGAATTTTTCCAAGAAAGTCCGAGGGCAGACAATAGGATTTGTACTGAGACATGTAGGGGTCCATATTAAATACATTAATTATTTGACTGGTGTTCATGGCGCCAAGTCTAGTAGAACACTGCCTTCGGGAGTGATTTCCCAAGAGGTTTCATATTGATTTAGTGAGATTAGGGCAATACTCTCAGCCAATGGGACGGCAAATGTACACTCTAAACGCACACTCCCGTACGTACTATACTCATATCATGTGTGCCAGACAAATCCAGTACAATGATACCATGTGTTTTAGCAAACATATCTTCGGTTATACCATTTTCAAATAGTTGAGAGTCGTGATCTAGGGTTTGCATGGTCAACTCGTACAATGTTCTATAGGATTTATCAAAAGATAGATTGTAGAGTGGGATGCCGTTTACTTTGCACACAAGAGATGAAAGTCCAAACATCTCGAATTTATGTGGGCATTCAGTCCATGATCCTATTGCACTGGCGCTTTTTACAAATGCCAAAGCCAATTTCGAGGGGATTTCGCCATTGATAAAGGATGAATCGGTGAAGGTGCGTGACCCCATTGCAATATGACGTTGATTGGTGATTGTATGAGGAACAAGTAGGTTAATATTGTTGCCATTGAGTTTCAGTTTTTCCACGGCCAAAGCAACAGAACTCATGACCTGCTGTTTGCGTACATGTAGTATTGCCGAGGTGAGGAAGATACTTACATCAGGATTGGCAGCAAGTTCTTTTCTCAATATGAAATTGGAGGGTGCAAGCGTTAGTTTTATATCCACTTTAACATTGGGCGGCAGTCATTGGGATATATTAAATATTTCATGATATGTTTTTCCAAATAGAAGTAATTAACTAGTTGTAGCATTTTGAAGTGCATCTGTAGTATCGGTATTAGTAATATGTTTTTATCCTTTGGAGGTGCCTCTTAATTACTAGTATGAATTGGGTGTCATCAGCATGAATTGCATATAGCTTGTATAATTTGAGAGATTGTTGCTTGTGCTCACCAGCGTACCATTGATGTAGACACTAATTTGACGAAATAAATTATGTAATATACAATTTTCATAAGATATTCCATCGGCCCGAATCGGCATTGTATTATCGGATTTCCGGACTTTCATTTGCAAATCTATAAATTTCGAAGACACGTCCATAAAGTAGTCTTCATTGGAATAAAATTTGAAAGTGGATATTATCGGAGAGGGGTTATTGTGGATAAAATTGTTCATAGTATCCATGCTTGACACTCACATCGACATTTTCAGCATTGAATAGATTCAATGAGGAGGTGATTGAAGGTTGAGAATCCTTATGCGGTAGGTAGGACATCTTAGGAGAAGAAATCTAGTTTCGATCTGACAATTTTCTTTCTGGGACGCCTGTTTACAGCACGTGTCGGCTTTTTCCTTCTTTTCTTTGACAAGAGGGATGATGTCTTTCGTTTCCGACCTGAGCAGAGACTGATGAGGGATGCAATTTTTCTTGACCTTTTTAAACCTTAATCATTTTGTTTTAATTCCTCGCCAAGGGTTCGCGAACTAGGCCTAAGATTTTACGAAGCACTTTTTTATAAATCATTGCAAGAGACCCAATCGTATAGTGTAGAGGATGCAAAATCTGTCGCAGCCGGTACAAGATATTTTCTAGCCAGTGGTAGTGAAGAGCGAAACAGCTTAGCAAACCAACTGCCAAGATCGTAGCCAGACATTGACGATCGTCCTTTGTAGTAGTCCATTCCATTGCCCTGTTGTCTTGGGCCAAGAGTATTAACATAGCAGTCAATATCAGGACAAGTGAATACTACTTTTTTATTAGACATCTTTCTTTGGAACAATGGGTCGAAAATGTCATGTAATCACAGACAAACCTTTTGAAATTGCTATTGGATCAACCAATTCGGTTCCTAGTGTTAACTGAAAGAGTTACAAATAGCAAGTTTTTAAGGGAATATACTGAAGATGCTTTATCTTGTAGTGATGAATATGTTCTTGATTGGTTTTTCGTTCAAGAACTCGTGGGAGGGGAACATTTGAATTAACAACCCGACATGTTTCCACAAATGAAGCGTAGAGAAATATACAAGTGTCCGTGGAGAAGGCAGGCGGGTAGTCAGCGATAATGAAATTAGTGTTTCCGGCACTTTTACCATTGATTATATTGAGCTTAAAGCCAAGAACATCCTTTAGATTGTCGTTGAGAATAACCTTTTCACTGGCAATAGGTGAACTAATGTAGATCTTGCCCTCCTCCTTTGAATAGTTGAAATGAAAAGCTCCCTTTTTACGAACAGAAATTATTTTATTGATAGTACGACATAAATTGTTCATACAGGTGAGTTCCTCGTAGGGTAATTCAATATATGGATAATCCATCCAATTGATTTTTTGAATTTGTTCTTGATCACCTGTTGTTATCGGCGGCCAATCATATGGTCTAATTTTTATTTAATACTTACGATCCTTTCCCAGGATGTCATGGGTATTTTTGAGAATAAAGTCGACAAGAGCCACTTCATACTTTCTATTGTCGTCGAATTTGATGGTGGGGGAGAGTTTTGTCCAAAAATCACTTGTTCTATTCAAGTCATTGTAGAGAGGATCAGAAATATTGGACATGAAAGTCACATAGAAATCATTGGGCATTGTCAATATCTTCACCACTGACCCAAGAATCAAAATCTGAGTTGTATCCTAGGCAGCGAACAAGCAACTGTCTCTTGCCATGGCGTGTACGACTCTTTAATATCTTTTCAATTTGATAACTTTCGCTAGTGTTTCTAACTTTTTGCAGCTCATATTCATAAAAACAACAGAGAATCTCATCGTCTTTAGTGTCTCGCAGCCGAGATGTTATGGGCACGGTGTCCAGAATTTTGGACACTTTAAAAAGTTCAGTGCTCCATAAATAATTCCCTTTTTCAAAAATATTGGTGGTTCTATTAATTCGAACAGTATCACCAACATTGAATTTCTTCTTCTTTTTCTTCTCATTGCCATTGGAGTATTGCTTTAGAAAAGCATCAAATGTATTTTCACTATAGTGAACATCCCTTGGTGTAGAGTTGGACAGAGATCGATGTGGTCGTTGATTATAAATCAGCATGATTTTATCAAACTCGTGAATAAAAGCCGGATTATTTTCAGTGTACAATATCTTGAAATTAATTGACGAATCGTTCTTATTAGTCGTTCGACTAATGCAGCCTTTATTGGACTGTGACTATGATAAAGTATTGTATTATGTTCCAAAAGAACTTTTTGCACATGTGGATTAACAAATTCACTGCCACGATCCAATTGAATTTTTCTATACGAATCCTGTTCTAGAATACTTTCAATGGCCCGTGCAACTTCGACACCTCTCTTTGATCGTAGTGGAATGGCATAGGCATAGTGACTAAGGACACTGATTGCCACTAGAATATATTTTTAGGGTGCATGGTGACGTTGTTGAAGTGCATCTAAAGTTAAAAGATCTATTTGCATTATATGCAGATGGAAAAAGGCTTTAGTTTGTCGATCTTGTTTACTGCGAAGCCTGTGATTTCGATGCAGTGTGTAACTCGATTCATTTTCGAGATACTCTTTTGCTTTTTTCAATGTGGTGCCGGAGACAGCTTTGGAAAGCGGTTTGGGAGAACTTAAACTCCCTGCTTCACCAATATTTTCATAAACACCTTTCAAAACTTCATCCATTTTGAGCGTAAACACGTAGTGTAATGTCCACTCCCCTTTTTGCACACTGGCGGGTGAATAAATTCGTCTTTACTTTTGACTAGCAGCCACAGGTGTTTTAAAATCAGTGGTGCTGCTGATTGAATCTCCAAGTATTGAATCTTCTTCTTTTTTTAATGGTGTTGGAGGTGGACTATATTCTCTGAGTTTCTTAAGAATTTTCTTATTGCCAATAATACTTATGGGAAAGTTTGATTCACACAGAAAGGTTTATAGATTATCATCAACCGATATGAGTCCCTTACGATTCGTTACCATATCACACATTAAATCAACTAGATTATAACCTTTTCCCTGAATTATAATTCGTTTCCCTGTGCTCTCGACTTGAACTTGATCGCCAGTTTCCAACATGAGATAAGATAATACTCTTTTACTCTGTTCTCGATAGGTCAGTGGCAATAGGTTTCCAATTTTCAATACAATTTAATTCAATTCCTTCTCCTTTGATTGCATTGCAGAATCTGGAGATGTTTCCTGTTTAGAGGGATCAGTGGCGGTGGGTCTCTCACGATAAGGTTTATGTTTGTCCACACGTCGCAATGCATCTTGAAGTAAAATCAGTTTTTTGTCATCGGCAATATTCTCGTCGTTAATGAATTTGCTTAGATTGTCTTCAAAATGTTCGACGGGCGAGAGGACAAGTTCAAATGGTGTCAATTTATATGGTTTTGCCATTCTCACTAGAGAAAACTGTTTACAAGTCCTGCAATTATCGGCAGTAAAAGTGTGAAAAAGCTACCGCCCGCTTGAAGGAGCCGTTTTCTTTTAAATTTTTTTCCCTTGTTTTTACAATCCAATGCGCGGAAACTGGAACGATGTTGCGTTTTATGTTGTATAAAACCATCTGGCAGTTGAACAGTGCCCTCAGTTAGTAAGCAATGGTTTTGAAGTGCTTAAAACGGAAAACAGATGCCGTTGTTCCTGTAGTTTCTTCAGTGTCATAATGGCGACTAATAGTCTTTTCTACTGTTCACCGGAAGATATACTGTAATTTCATTGTTGAAAATGTCGGTGACTACACGTAGATCCTCGGGTGTGCTCTTATTAAGATCCAGAAAAATGTAACCGTCGGGTTTGCTAGTCGCGTGTATTTCCGCTTAAACCTTAATTTTGGGCGCACGGGGTTATATCTGTTTTTTGAGATTTATGCGCGAGCTATAATCACCCGCGAATCGATAGATAATATAGATGGTGCAATTCAAAGCAAGGATTCGCATACATTTGCTCTGATGAAACAAATTGTGTAGAACCAGAGTAATGGAAATGCGTTCATGATGGGAGCAAACAGTGAACAGTTGTAGCTTTTCCTGTGAGAACTCTTCAATGAATTCAGCTAAATCATTAATAATCAACCACGAGTTCGATTCAATACTATTGAAAACATCAAGTCCTCGTATGATTTGTATTGTTACGGATGTGACAATAGCTTTTATTTTATCAAAGGACTCCTGCCAAATACTATAGCAATAGTAGATTTTTTTCGGCTTTTCCAAAAACATTTTATCGCAATTTTGAATAATTTTAGCTAAGAGTGTTGTTTTCCCCGACATTGACGGACCACATAGAAGAGATCTGAAGGGTGTTTTAAATTGATACATGCTGCTGCTGCTGTTGACAACAGTTGTACTACAACTAACTGTAAATCATATGTGCTAAATGAATAAGTAGTAATTTTCCCCATAAATCTATCTACTCAAGAACAACAAAAACAATATTTCATGGTAACATTTATTTCGAAACTGCATGAAAACAAATATTTGCAGTCAACATGAACTGCACAACGATAAAAATAACACTTGTTCAACAAGAACAATTGACAAAATTTCATGGTGGTCAAAATGAAAACTCTATTTGTTCAACATGAAGACAGGGCAATGATAACACTTTATAAATAAGAACTTGTTGTTTTTAAAAACACTTTTCTGTACAACACTTTATGTACAATAAAAAACACTTTTCGCCCATCTACAGCACTTTTTTTTTTGTACAACACTTTTCGTTACAACATCTTTGTACAACACTTTTCTGTATAACATCTTTGTACAACAATTTTCTGTACAATAACACTTTCTATACAACAATAAAAAATACACTTGGAACATGAACTAGCACAGTTGAACGTTATGAATTTAAAAATGGGGTCCCCCCCGGGGACCGCGGGGCCGAAGGCCGGCTGGCCGTGGGCGGGACCCCCCACCCCCCCGGGGCGGCCGCGGGAAGGGATCCCCCCCCCCGGGGGCCGCGGGGTGAAAACGAATAGTTGTCGTCACTGCTATGGGTTAGGTTAGTGGTTGGGTTAGTGGTGGTGGCGTTTAGTGCTTAGGCTAGATGAGGTTGAGTTAAGGTGGTTAGATTGTCAGGTTAGTTAATTTATGTACAGGTTGGAGCATTTAATTTATGAGAGGTTGAGTGGTGGTGGTTAGTGGTTAGTCAGATTAGGTTAATTTATCCAGACCATGTCGATTGCGATAGTCTATGCATTCAACTCGATCTGAAATACGGTAGTGGCCGTGGGGTAGGACACTCACACCATTCTCGAGCACATAGACCTTGTCGGATATACACGACATTACATTCTTATCCACTCTCACAGTATAATTTCTATACTGTAGAGAGCGAATTGCAAGCACTTGTGCTCTCGGCACTAGGCTACTTTCTACACAGTCTCTGTACACGCTCATGTTAAAATTGCTCTTTACAAAATGTGTAGGCACCCCTTTAAACGCCTTCTTTTCATCCCCACTATGAGTTTCCACGCAATAAACATTGGGGCCCGGGAACACCCCCCTGGATATCAAATCACTCCCCGTCTCTGATTTTAATTTTAATAGTTGGTTGGGGGCTTGACGTTTCACCAGCTCGGGGTAGAGAGATGGATTCCAGTTGGTGAAATCCATCCGCGAGCTGATGTGCACCCCATTTTGCAAATCACTCAATAAATCTTCACTCCCATTTACCTTTAACAACAGAAAATCTGTATCCCCATCGTAAACTCAAACCTCCCCCTCCCGTGGCCAGTGCACCTTGCAAACATTGTAAAATAATGACAACATGACTTTCTTGTAAATTTCCAGTACTGAACTATCGCCTGTAATATTCTTGTTCAGTACTACATTTCGTTTTTTCCTGTGTAGAAGAACCATGCCGGCCTCTGTGCTCGTGAATAATGTAAAATTGGGTTCGGCACTCATTCGTGCACACTCTAGAAGGTCAGTCAAGACGTCGCAGCGAGATCTATTACGAACGCTTTCACACATTTTGCCAAACACTGAATTTAGAATGAGCTTATACATTTCCTTCTCCACCTTTGAATTTGCCCTAGAGCGTTTATGGACAAAGGTGTCAATAAACGTTTTCAAGTAGGGTCGCTGATTGAACTGCAGGACTCTGTGTATTTTGGTGATTTTGAAACCATTGCTCACCATCCAGTGCAAAAGCACATGGTGACCAATGATATTCTCTTTAGGGTCCAAATCAGCAATCAGTTTCTGATTAGAGGGAGTCCTGTACATCCCCATATCCTCAACCAATGAACGATTGTAGGGGCTCAGAGAGTCCCTGCTCACGGGCAGATTGATAAAGGGAAAGACAAAATCTTTGACTGAGTCGTGAAGCGCCAGCGGAATGTGTAAAAAAACCTTCAAAGAACCGTCAACTTCAAAGAACCATCCTTGTGGACCATTGTCCTCGACGGTGGTAATGTCGGGGAACTCACAAGGATTCTCAAGCCATTGATAGTTCCCACACGGCAAAGAGTAGTGTGACATTGCCGAGGGGTACATTGAGTTCATGTCCAAGAACACTGCATTTGACTTTGCACCGGTGCTTTGTCCGCTCGGATCGGTTGACAAGACGCGGTCCCCATGAAAAAAATACCCCCCACTCATTGAACGCTCTAAAAAAAGTTGCTGATCTACATCGGTTATTAGTCCTATTTCCTCCCTGCTAATTTTTAAAATCAAATCGATTACTAAATGTTGTGTGGAATAATAATAGACTATATCTAACCAGAACTCTGAATATATCTGGTATGTGTTATTACAGACTATATCCAACAGAGTTAGAACGTCACTGGTCAAGTACAGTCTACAATAGTCCCACACATTTTTACAATCCCCCTTGGACCACACCTTCTTGGCAAACTCATACTCCACGGCTGTGCATTCACTGTTGGTCAGTGAATTGTAAAAAGCTTCAATTGGAGGTAGTTTCTCCTCACTTAAGCGTGCGCCAGAACAGTAATAATAGTATGTGTATATACCTTTGCAGGTCAACAGGTCATACATTTCACTGTCTGGAAAGTGCTGTTTAAGCAAGTGAAAGCTATCAAAATTGTCACTTTTTGGCAATTGAATCAATTGACTCCATGCCTTGGGGAAAAAACTATAGGAATCGAAACACCTGATTTTATTCCAGCCCGTATGTCCATTATCCACTGCCTGCCATTTCAGTTCGAGAAGCAGTAACCTCTCAGCTGATTTGGGACTAACGTTGTAGGTAAATGAACTATTTAACCATGGACCATCTGCTCCCCCTCCCTCCCTCTGCATATGTGCCCGGGCCGGTACAATAAATTTTAAATCATAATTGGAATTATGAATAAAAACAGGGATAAAAAACTGCTGGCTAACATTTAAATTACACGATTGATCCGCAACCCCCCTAAAATTACTACCCCCCGAGGATATTTCCTGCCACAAGTGATTATGGTTTCTGACTTTCCCCCGCCCCCCACGTGTCCCGGTCGTCCCCGGATCAACCGCGGCCAACTCTCCCGTACAAAACCCCACCGAGTTTTTGTATTTTATTAGCGAGCCAATCCTCTGCAGACCACACCAAAGGATGATGGGTATTTACCAAACGAGAAATAGCACCATTAGCCGTGCCAATCAGTTTAGTCAATGCCTTGACCATGCACTCGTTCTCATCCAATGTTTCAACTATTTTTAACAACTGCATGGTGTTAGAACTGTCTCTTTGCGCGTGGGCGTAGGACTCTGCAATAGCCTGATGTTCTTTGACTCGGTTTGGATATTGTGGGTCATTAAATTCCACCAGCTTAGCTTCGCAATCTAAAGATATTTTGTCGCACTGGAGAAGGATGTTTTGGAAATTTTTGAAACGTAGAATGGACTTATCCCCTGAAACCATTTCCACTGTCTGATAGCCATGGCGGCTACAATGCCTCATATGATTTCGCAGCTTTAGTTCAGTCCAAAATCTAGAGAGGCATGTTGGACAGTAGAAACGAGTCCCCCTTTGCTTACCCTCCCCCAGAACTCTTCTAATGTCAGTGATAGGGTTAAAATGACCGATTGTGTTCGGTTGACTAGGTGGTGTGTAAATCAACCAAACCCAGTGTTTAACCAAATCAACTGACGAGCCCCTTACGGGGAAGACCACCCCCTTCTTTTTAGAGCGAGTTCCATCTTCAAATTCTATTTCATACTGAGCCACAGCAGCGCTAATATTTAAATGGGCATTAGCCCTTTAAAAAATTTCAATGGATCTAAGCGTTACTGGATATTGCCCATCTAAGCAAGAAAAATCTACAATGGGGAAAGGGGAGCCTTCCGTCCCATGTACAGCCCAGTCGTCTAAATTCTTCTTGGTAGCGTCCCGAGCTAGAGGATTATATGCTGATATGAGAAAAGCATATCTGAAACACTTTTGATCTGTTTCAAAACAGATCTTCTGGACACCACGACAACCTACTAGATCTGGATTATATTTTATAACTGTATCCCTTTTAGGCCCAGCCCCCCTTCTTAAAATAAAGTCTTTCTTAAATTTGCATATATTAACACTTAAATTTTCAACAAAAAGAACTAAAGATCCACTCCCGTTTTCATTATAGTTCTCGAGATGCGTTATAATTTGATACAAACAATCTATTAATACACACTGAAAATGTTCCAAAGTCTAATAAACCACCATCATCTTATACTGTACAAGATTATAATACAACTCACTAGTTCCCTAATTCAAATAGAACACCTTAAGAAACCAGAGCACTAATTTGACTCCCTACCTCCCCACACCGGACGTTGGGTCTCACGACGTGCACGACTTTTATCTACATATGCATGCACAATCTCTATAGGGTCATAAACAAATTTCCCCCCCATAAGTGTATTAAAGGGATCACCAAACGTTGCAGCGAAAACAACTATATTATTTAAAATTCTGTTGGACAGCTGAAAGTCTGGGAGAGTTGTACCCCACTCCCCCTCTTGGATTGGACCCCCTCCTCCCCGGTTTGCAATAATATGGCTATGGACCGCCGATTCCGTCGATTTAACATGGGGAATGTTCAGGTAATCTGATGGGGACGAGTTCGCCCTCAATTCACCGACAAAATCATCCAAAAGCTTCATAGTATTTGGGCTTAGCTATACTAAGTCTGAATCTAAATTATCTACATTACCCTGCTCAGCTGTGCTATTATCAACATTTAAAAAAAATCACTTAAAAGGTCATCAATGTTAAAGGGTATTTCTAGGGAATTACCATGCTATTCACTGATAGCAGATGCTTCATTGTTGTAAATCCCCATAGGCGCGTCCTCTCCTTCTCCAACTGACGAGCAGGGGGGAGATGGCGAGTATGGAACCAGGACAGCCTATAAATGAAAAAATAGCTTATTTTCAAAGTGTTCATTTCACCCCCTACTGTTTAAAATTTGGATTATTATTGACGTATTTTTAAAAACGTACTTAGTAGTAGTAGTAGTAGTAGTAGCAGTATGCACATAGTAGCATTTGGTTAATTCACTGTTCCCCTCAACTATCGATGGTCTGAAAGTTCCAATTTCAAACTCAATATAATATATTTACAATCTAAAACGCCGCTTTACATAGAATTGACAATTTTATTTTGTTCAAACAACTCCCCCCCTTCCAACTTTCCACTATTAACCGCCCCCCCCCGAGCCGGTCATCGCGGCGCTTCTCGCAGTGCTTCCCGGGCCCACCGGCCCTTCCTGGACTCCGCTCCGGCCCCACCTTAATATAAGATATTTACAATCTAAAACATGACATAGTAGGTTTTGATTTTGTTCAAACAATTCCTCCAAATAAAATTTCATATTAATAATCTTTATCTGCTTTGGAAAAAAAACATGATTTGAAAAGGATAGCCATCTCCTGTCATAATAAACAACTTATTAAGATATACAGTTTTTTTTTTTTTTAATATTTGTAGAGCCAATGTGAACATTTCGTTTATATCACAATATAAATTATCAAACCTTACTATGACCAGAATATAGTGCCTTTTTTGGCTTCACTAATCTAATTTAGCAAAAGGGTGAATGCATGCACTTGACGTGATTCAAAAGGGAGAACATTATATTTCCTTTGGGAGAAAAAAATCTTTCAATATTCCCGCTGAGATATACTTTTACGCAGTGTTCGAAAATGTTGCATGTGGAAAAGGCCTATAAAAGTGGATGAAATTGATAGATATTTCTATATGATAGGTAGGAAAAAAAATGCTTAAATTTGCAAAATTCGTCTGGGCTTGGGTGCCCGAAGGTCCGGGTAGTGCATGCTGGATGGTAACCTCCTGACCTATCGATGATGGGGCAGCTATTAGAGGTCCATGGAGAGCGGATGGGCAAGCGATGTCACATTCCAATACGGCTTGGGTAGGCACCACTTGTTTAGGAGGCTTCGGCCAGCTACCATATTGCCGGACAGTAGCCTTCGCAGGGCCCGCATTATTAACCCTCGCTTTCTTAGTGGGTGGAGGCGATGGGCATTCTTCACAATTGGCCTTAAAAAGAAGAGAAAAAGTTAGTATTGAAATATTTTGCCCCTTTTTTACAGAAGGAAAGTAAGCATCATCATCACTATAATTTTGTCTAGAAAAGGCATTTGTCGACGAGAAAGCACAACGTAAAAAAATTTCGTGAAATATAATAATTACATCCTTTTTGAATCTGAGAAAGAAAAATTAGGACTAACTGATCCGTTCAAAATTCAGTATATAAAAGTCAACCTAATTTCATATTTTTAGGTGTTTCTGTTCTTTTCTGGTTTTAATCTGCATTGAGCATGTCTTGTTTGTTGCATTTAAAGTATTAACGGTATTTTTTTTATCTTTCCATATCCTTTTTCGATAGCTGGTATTTATCACACCCCCAGAAAAAACAGCCCACAGAAAATAACCCCCACGGGAAATATCCTTGAGAAACGACCTGGACAAATATCCCCGCCCCCCACCGAAAGATATTGCCTCCCTTGGAATCTTAGACTTACGGCTCACTGCGTCGTTACAAAGCCGACCTAGTTTGTTTGAAGAAAATCCCCCCCTAATACTAAACGTTGAAAATGTAAATATTTAGTCAAACATCGAAGCATTGATCTAAGCTATGGTTCTTTTTCAGTTATCCAATAAATAAAACATGTTTTTAGTCGCTTCCTTTTGAATCTGTGAAATCTATGGAAACTAAACTGCTAATGAGCAGGATCAATGCTTTAAAAAAGGGTCAGAGCTAATTATATGCCTTCGCGCTGGAGTCTTGTGTCAAAACCAGAGCGGGTTAATAACAACAGTGACGGAAGTCAGTAGACACTTTAAATCACAATAGAGAAAGGCTATAATTTTTCGAAAGAAAATTATTTCTTTTTGCTAGAATTTGGGTTGTAAAACAATGGGGGATGGGGTTAGGTTTTGAGGGTAGAAGAATATATTTTATGTTTTCCTAGTGAGTATAAATATTGTAAAGTGATGTTTGTATTGTATGTGGGGGGGGGGGGGGGTTTACCACAAAAAATTATAGGGTAAAAAAGGAAAACAATTTTATTTTTAAAAAAAAAAATTAAAATTTAAAAACAATGATAATTTTGGCTGCCATGGCTTCAAGTTCATAAATAATTTCATGTGTTCTATCCATTGTGTTCTGGAACTTTCTGATAATTTAATCACATTGCATGCCCGTTATATACGAAATCTCAAGTGTGAATTGTTATGTAACGGGGAAATCATATGTAGCCAGCCCTCTGATTGGCTGAGAAGGAGGAGGTATCCGAGTCTCTGATTGGCTGAGAAGGATGCACGTACTTCCGGTATCCTGTTCCAGGACACCTTGACATTCACCCCTAGCATGCACTTGTCCAAAACAACAATAATAAATAAATCCCTCAGGCCTAAAGATTAAAGAAAACTTAATGTTTCTTAATTCCCCCCTTCGTAAATCAATAATTTCCCCTAGCGATTATGTAAATCAAGTTCTCAGGTCAGGTTCGCCAAACAACAATGAAGCCATGTTTGTTTCTTAATTCCCCCCTCGTGAATCAATAATTTCCCCTAGCGATTATGTAAATCCAAGTGAGAAAATTCCTGTTTATTCATTTTCAGTGAGAAAACCATAAAACAGACATGAATTGCTGTTGACATCCATAAATGTGACAAAGTTCCTGTTTTTTCATTCTCACTGACAAAAACCATTAAACATCCATGAAAAACATCAAATAAATCAACCAACACACATAACCATCCAAGAAAACATCCATAAATGTGACAAAATTCCTGTTTTTTCATTCACATTGACAAAAACCATAAACCACGTGGTTCTCGTGCTCATATATGATGTTAAAAAAAGTTTTAGGTGGCAGCAGGGGTGGGCAATGGGGGCTTTAGGGTCACTTCTACTCCTACTTTTTTCTTAATAAAACACTTCTTCAAAAAATTCAAAATATTAAAGTTA
>NC_142796.1:80805041-80862665 GCF_049724085.1 Artemia sp. Qi Xiang Cuo | reverse complement strand
CCCGTCTATGTATAAGATCAGTCTTTTTGCCAGAGCTAATCTGTGGATGACCCACCCGTACAACAGGCAAAATAATTCAGTGACAAACTTGTAAAGTTTGGACATGACCAATAGCCTCCTCTTATCTGTCCTCAGGGAAGTTGGTGTTAACCTTCTTGAGGCTCACCAGCCACTATCTTTCAATACTGAATGTTCTATTATGTAAGTAGGGGTGAAAAGCTTTTGTGAAGCTGCTGGAAGGTAACTCAGTAAGGTAATTTTTTGATAACCCCCAAAGATTAAAAACACAAGCTAAACTTACTTTGAGTAGCAATAATGATGAGCTGCATCAATTTTTCACGGATCAATTGAGAATCTAATTCGATAGAATCCACCTTTGGCTTCCAATCTTTCATCAGCTTTAACACGCTCCTATAACAATTCAATCATTAATAGTATCCCTACGCAGGATGGGGGATACTGGGTTAATTCTATAAAATTCATCCAAAGCATTCTTAAACTAAATTGTTGGCATGAAACATTAAAAGGCATCAAAATCGAGATGTCGTTGAGTTCGAAAAGAAAAGGCATATCTCGCTCTTTTTTTGTGTAAATAAAAAGAGAAATTAAATTTGAATTGAGCCCGAACTATTCAGCAATACACTGTGGACTTTTTAAATTTTCCATATTTGTAAACTATGAGAAAAAATAACAGTTTCTACAAACAAGTCTAAAAGCCTTATTTTCACTTAAACTAAAATTATGAAGATGTAGATACACCATTTTGTTTTTTGCACAACAACACAGGAACCCTTTTTCTCCAAATAGTCTCATGATTTTCCCCCAAGGATCAAAGCAAGGTGCATCTGTTAGCCATCCAAAATAAAACAACTCGTTAAACAACTTCATCAGTCGAAATTCACAAGTCATACAGAAAATGATGACACTCATCGATTTTTGAATCGAGACAAATCGAAAAGGAAAAGTTTAAATAGTTTCTCGATTTTCGTCGACCGATGAAACGGCGCTGACGGAAGTATACAAAATTCAAACGCACAATCAGGACAAATGTATACATTGTCGATAATTTACATAGTCAGTATGTTTAATAACGAAGCTAAATTCTCTTTGTCAACCAAAACTTTTTTCGTCCAATTGGGTAAATCTTATAAAAACCAAAAAAAAAAACAAAAAACAATTAAATTTTGGGAACATATGAAAAGTTACAGATGATTATAAATTCTAAATATTTCAAAAGAGGCCAAGGGGCATTCTCAGCTCAAATACATGTGCACCCTATATAGTTATTGACATTGGAAATAACGACATTGTCATCTACATTGTCAATGTCAGTTATGTCAATGTCAGTAATGTCAGTTATGTCAGTAATGTCAATGTCATTGTCAGTTACAATGTCAATCTACATTGTGATTGCTCGATATTTCCTTTTGCATTTAATGCTTTTAATGACCAAATAGTAACATAATTTAATTTGATAAGGAGGGAGAGAGATATGAAAAAGGCAGGATGTGCCCGTTCATAGGAGATATAAAAGTTCGTACACCACAATTCCAGGCTGACGATTATTAATTTTGTATACTACAATTAACGGAACAAAACAATACTCTGTATTGCTGCAACAAATTATACTAATGTGAAGCTCTGTATACAAAATTTGAAAAACAAAAACCGTCGACAATGGCGGCACTTATTACAAGATCTCCTTGGCCCTGAAATGGTTTACCGATTCTTTTTCCTTTTCTATGGGTTCTGGAAGCATAACGTAATTACTAAAATGCTACTGCAATTGTTAAGTTTTTTTTTTTACATTTCCTTCAACATACACGTAACCAGGGGCGGGCTTAATGGTTAACTTACCCCCCCCCCCTTATATAAAAACATTAAAACGTTTCTATGCAACATAATTTAGTTTCTACTAAGAACTCCACATATTGGAGTAATTCTGTCCTGGATACTTCCATGGATTTTAAAAGGTTTATAAATTCTATAAAAAATATAAATCAAATCAAATAATTTAAATTAGTCGTATTTTATGCCATGGAGTGTGGCCTAAGTTAGGCCATACTCCACCATAGACATAAAAAAGTTTTACTCCATTTCTCATCAAACTATATTTTGTAAACTTGCCCCATAAGCTTATCTGGAAAATTTTCACCTAAAATTCGTCGAAGTCAAAAGCAAATTCCCGCATTCGAAACACTGGGTCAAAAATTTTAAACTCCATTTTAATAACTGTACATACAGGCCACGGCAAACATAAATTTAAGTCTTTTAAAGAAATAGCTTAGACGCGTGTCTGAGCATATATTATTTAATACTAATGTTTATCTTTTTCTCTTTTTGTTATTTAGTGTCGTTTTGATGTTGAGAATTAAGAGAGTAGAGTTAGAATTCATTTTTATTTTCTCGTCTTGCGCATTGAAAGTTTTTAATATTAAGAGAATAGGCGATAATTTGATTTTAGTGCATTAGTTTCAGCCCTGAAGTATACACAAGGCATGTGCAGTCTTTTAAAAATTAATGTAAACATTTACTGAAAATAAAAACGCAGATAAACAATCACTTTCCAGACAAACTTTCTTCAATATTGAAAAGAAAGTGCTAGAGATAGATGTTTAGAACTTTCAGAAACTAGCTCAGATATCTGTTCTTGAAAATCTCTGAAAGTTAAATTCCCTAAGCTTCGTTAATTTCTTTAAAATACTAAAGAAAGTCTGTCCGGAAAGCGATTGTTTACCTTATTGAAAAAAAACGTTCATACCTAAGTTTTTTCTGCAGTTCGCCTTGCACAGGACTTTTTAACGCTTCAACATAACACTCCGATACAGCTAGAAGCATCATCAGAATCAAACGGCTCTCCGTAACCTGATTGAGCATAATTTCTACCAAATCTAGTGCCCTGAAAACACGAAAGAATTACCGGAGCGGTAAAAAAAAGTCTTATTAGAAAACAATTATGTTAAACAACTGCATCACGGACGCGACGACATTCCAGACAAGAGTGCTTGGATTGCGGATAAATTTGGTTTTACGTCTGCACTGGGAAAAATAAAACGGCTATTAGGACAATGGTACGATTTACAGCTCAAAGTGGACACTCGATTATTTGTCAGTGTTATCAAAGTAAACAGTGGTTTACTTTGTAAAATTTCGGAGACAATAACGGTGTCATTATGGTAAGAATAGTGCGCTGCTCCCACGGCCTCAATAAAGTTAATAAAGCTGTCCACAAAGTTAATAAACCGTTTTCCTCCCTTAACTTTGTTGACTTTTTCGCTGTTGGAAAAAAGTTGAACTTTATTTCACTTTTTCAAGAAAGTCCACGAAGTTCAGCCAGTAGCAGAAGACTTGTTGAAAATCACAAATAAACCACATACAAATTAGTGGTTACATATATAATAGTGCATTCTTGTTTTAAATGTTTTGCTTGGTAAAAGAATAAGGGTTAAATTAAAAAATATTTTCATTTATTATTCAAAGGAAAAATGCTTAAAAATATGGTTTCTCAGCTCCACGTATGATTATATCAGTTACATTTTATGAAAAATTGCTGTAAAGTCAAAAAGGTGAAATCCTTGTGTGAGTGGGACAAACTTTACGGTTCTTACTTTTATAAAAAACTTAATTAGCTTTATTGACGCCATGGGAGTCCTGCATAAGAGGCTATAGTTCTGAGGGGCACGTTAACCCGACAAAAAAAAAGCTGAACGAAACTTGTAGCTTCGTTCAGCTACAAGTTCTTAGCAATAACTCTGCAATATATTGCATTTTTTACGCTTGGATTTTACTACGGGGAAGTCCGAGCCCAGAGGTTCGCTCAATTGTGTGTCTGTTTTGAAGGAGTCTTATTATTTGACAGGCCTTATGTTTTTAACCCTTGAGCACTGGCATCAATTCATAAAAATTTAGAGAGAGGGGGGGGGCTATTTTTTAAAATTTAGGGAGGAGGAGCAAATTTGTCATTTTTTTATTTTTCTAATGAAAATGCCCAAAAAATGCATTTTTAGTGAGAATACCTCAAAAAGGCACTTCAAAATAAGAAGGTGAAGAAAAGAATCTAGGGGGCACATTCCCCCCTTCATCGACCCGACTACCCTGAGTAACTCTTACTAGCCCCCATCTAAATATCGTCAAAAACTATTTTGCCTCAGGTTTATTTGAAAGTTTCAAGTTAATCCATTTCTTTCTTTGGCGGCAGCATTATTCAACAATGGCATTCAGCAATCGATTAACTTAGTTTAAACAAAAAAAAGTTTAAAGAAAGAAAATCCGTTGCCCCTTAGGAACCTGATCAAACATGTACACAATTTTATGGACAATGATATGAAACGTTTTGAATATAAAGCAATTTAAATCACTAACAAGCCATAAACATTCTTGATGGATTTCGAACAAAGTGCAATTTTTCAGCAGTTCAATATTGTGCACTTAATCAACATTCCAATTATATGGAGGAGGGGGAGGATGATACAAGAAAAGCGTACCTGTTATTTCAATTTCAGCGTCATAAACTGTTTTCGACAGTAAGCTACAATTTTTAAGCAGCACATTTCTATACAAATGCGTATCTACGTAGAAAGGCTTTCATGTCTTGACAAATGTCTGTCCAGACATTAATATCCAGGCATTTCCACTCTACACGCAAAATTAGGTGTTTTGAAGCACCAAGTTACCGATAAGCACCCAATCTTAGAGTTTAGAGTTCTCTGTCTAAGAGTTTAAATTCTACAAATCAGGATGCCTCTTTTGTCACTATATTTATTATCTAAGATTAACAGAGGCACTCAAAATACTTTTCAGTGGACTTCCATGCGCAAAGTCAAACTTATGTGTTTAGGTCTTAATGAGCCTGCATGTGGACGGTGCTTCAACAGAGCTGACGACATAAACCGTTTTTTCAAACTTCATAAAATGTCTTCTGTTCATAAATTGTCTATATGTACGTTAAAAAAAAAAAAAAATGAAGATGAAAGGATGTGAAAATACATTTCAAAAAATTCATATTAATATGATAAACATTCTTTACTGTTCATTATGTTACATTATTAAAGTTCTTTTATGAATAAAAGATATTTAGAATTTACAGTTCCAGCTTTCTTCTGCATTTGAATCAATTTATATTTCTATAGTCTCTCACATACCAAATACTATACTATACTCATTATAATATACAATCACTATACTATCTATATTCATTAACATACCACATACTATACTGTGTTATCAAAAGAAAACTATCATCAGCTCTGCATAACAGAAATTAACTTGACCAAGTTGATTGTCATTACTTCAAGGTTTTTTTTCTACTGTCAAAACTCATTCCAGCTTCTGCAATGGTTAAAGATTTATCGAGAATGCCAAATCAAACCAACTGGGACGCTCCTAGAAGCCAAATTTAAAAATAAGATCGGATAAATATTATTCAGTTTCCGTGAAAAAAAAAAGTGCTTTTACCTAATTTTGAAATGTAATCTTGCTAGAGTGTTTTTTACTTCCGCTTTTGTAGGCTTCTTATTTGGTTTTGTAGCAATATGGGCTTTAAAAGCCATTCCTAAGGCACTATCCATGTCTTGCATCACATCATCACTCACTTCATCCAAGTCAATAGATTCCTAGACGAAAAAAAAGCAAAAAAATCATGAGGCAAAAACAACGTACGCTGCCCTTCATATGCCCATCAGTCGCAAATGCTGCCGTTCACAAATATTTCTTTTTTTCTTGCTTTTTATACAATACAAAAAGACCAGATACGTTGAGCATTCCAGATACGTCACTAGCCGTTCACTTAGGCTAGCGTCAAAATTTCGTTTGAAGGAATCAAGTACCGGGATCGATGGAATAGCCCAATTATAGAGAGGGTTTCAAATAAAACTGCAGCATCAAATTTATCTTTCAGTCATCCAGTGTTAGGAATCTTAGACGTAGGCAGTCAGAGCGATCGGTCAGATGAGCGCCATGTCCATCATCGGCCAGAGTGTGCTCTGTGCCTACGTGGTCGCTATCGTAGCGAAATGAAAAACCTTGACCCAATGAGAGATCGCTCCTAAGAGTCGATGTAACTTTAGAAGACAATAATTGTGCGACACCCATCTTTTCAATGGGAGGCAGCAATAGAACTAGAAAGTCCATATTTCGTGGCGACAAAAATGAGAGTTTCCTTAAAACGGGACAAAAAAGGAAAACAAAGCACTATGAAAAAAAAGCTGTCCCATTCAAACTATGTGTAGTAAATTTGACTATATCAAGAATCAGAAATTGATTTTAATAAAAAAAAAAAATTAAAGACGCAAAATGCAAATTGCGTAGTTTAAAACATTCTGAAGTAGCCACTTTACGAATAGCCTACGGGATGTGTGGCGAGATACGGAGTTTTGAAACACCCGCTTCCCTGATAGGATGCGGAATAAACGGTTTGGGCATAAAGTATATATGCCCCAACTTACAGATAAGCGGGGTCCTTTTCCTTGTCTCTTTTGAGCCTTGAACTTTTTTGTACATTAATGGTAACTAGTAATTTTGGACTATCCAGATTGTTTGAGCGCAAGTATTATTGTCTTTGATTGATCTATTATTTACTGATTACTTGTTGAGCCCACATTTTCATTTGTTTTCGATGTTAAAGACTCCCAGACAAGGCATGTACGCAACGGTACCTCGGGAGCAGGTCCACCCCGAAATGTTAAATTTTCTTTAATTTCTGTACACTTCTGATTGAAATTATCAAATAGAACTTGTTTGTTTATTGTATTCTTAAACCGTATTCTTGTTGGTTTGTTTTTATCTTCTGTACTAGTCCCCCCCTCCACTAAAAAAAAAAAAATCTGCACGAGTGTCTGTCCCAGACGTGAAGCCAAATTATTTTCCATATAATTTTATTTTCTATATATATTTTACACTATCTTAGTTAAAAGGTTTACCCGTGATATATACATTCGAAATGCATTTAATTTGAAAAACAGTTCCAATGTGGTCAACATCACAATTCTATTAGATAAACTTGCCTGATCAGTAAGAGCTGCGTTGTCACCCAAGGCCTTTTGCAGATCTAGTTTCAACTTGATTAGAGCATCATTTCCGCCAATGTCTTCGTCTTCATCCATTTCTTCATTGACAAGATCTTCTTCCTCGTCATTTTCACTACTTTCATCTTCTTCATCTTCACTGATATCACCATCTTTTTTCTTGTCAGGAAGTATGTATACTTTTCCATCTTCTGATGTAAAATGTAAAACCTAAAACAAAATACCTTAATGAAGACACACTAAAAACTCTTCTTGAGGTACCATTCACAGAACATTTTTACACTGGAGAGTAGGAGAAAAGTCTACCATATGAAACGTCAGAGAACTCCTGTCCCCCAAAAAATTTTGGGAGAAGGACCTGTGGAAACGCATAGAACTTCAAGATATCATGTTCTAAAAGAAAACCTTTTCCTTCAATAGTCAGATTGTTTATCTAAGAAATGATATATTTTTAGGCCCAGGCGCTTTGTGGGAGGAAAGGGGTCCTTCGGAAACTTTCTCTACTTAACTGTACTTGTTAGGTAAGATATGAATCATTTATCAGTAGAAACATAACAATACTTGGGATCAGACGTCAAAACAGAGAAGAATTCAAATGCCACAAAATATGCCACTTAACAAGCCACAGAACAGGACAAAACCTCAGTGAATAGATAGGCATTGTTTGGTCAGTGCAATGGTCGATATTCCTTTTTCATCTAAAAGGTCTAAAACTTCGTCTTTCACCATCCACCATGAAACCACTGACGATTGTGGCTCCTTTTGACTATCTCATACTGTCTGAGTCTAGGACCGAACTCGACACCCTCATCAGTTTTGGTAGAGTCCGACCTTTTTGAAATTCAAATCAAAAACAAAATTTAAAAAAATGTAAATTACAAAACGAATTAATGGCTCTCGCTTCGCTCAGGCGGCATCTAACACCTTTGGTCCTCCCAAATGGATTGCGTCATATACTGCAAGTGGATTATATCATTTTGACAGATACTTTACAAATTCATTCTATTTGCTTTGTTTTAGAAAATATGATTAGCCTAGGTTTCGTATGGTGTTAACTATTGAACATGTTCAAATCCACAATGTTTGATTCATTAGTATAAGAGCGCGGCATCGGTAATATGGTTTTTGGAAGCATATTTCTTTATTGCAAAAAAGAAACACTGTTCAAAATGTCTTGTTTCAATAAAACATAAATAAAAATTGAAAACTTAAGGAGACTTAGGGTGGGGAGGGTATTTTATTCCTCATAGTTTTTAATCGTTTTAGATTTGAGGTCTTCCTTTATAGCAACCTCTGTTTGTTTTGTTACTTTTTTTTGTTTCGTCAAGATTTAAAGGATGTATTACAAACCGAATTGAATCAATCACTACAGCATATCAAATAGTTCATGTCAATGAGCTGCAAGTAAAGAGCGACTTGCCATATTAGTGACCAACACCCTAGAAAACACAATTTTGGTAACAATTGACATCAAAGAATTGGCATTTTACGCTGACTCCAAATAGCCTACATAAAATTCATCAGGTTTCATGTCACCAATCAAAAGCCACAAGCCTGATAAAATTCACTTGATTTTTGAAAAAGAGGGGAAATGCCAAAAAAACTGCATTTTTTTTGTATGCTTACACCTTTTGAGTTGCTTAAGCCAAGATGAGGCTTTTTGCTCATTAAAAAAAACTAAAAAAAACTGACAAGCTGAAAAAAGACAAACATCACCTGACACATTTCATATCAACGGATAATACTCTCAACCCAACAGATAATACTTCCCAACTACAAAGATATATCGTTTAGCTGTGCGACGGCACTTTTTGTTGCTCGTTGCCGTTGTCAAGTTATGCTGGAATAGGTTATCAACTTTTGCAAGAAAATGTGTTAATTATTGCAAGATAACAGATTTCACATAAACTATAGCTTTTAGACATATCAAATAGGCATTCATTCCTATTATAAACTCCTATAAGATAGAGATCTTAAGAAAAACACGTAGAGAAAACAAAATTATCACCTATCCAAAAGCACAACTTACATCTAAGACTGATTTAATAGCATTTTCCGTCAAATGGGGGATCAGCAACTTCCAGACGACATTACACAAGTTTCTAAGACTAGATTTTTCTTGACCTAAAATAAACAGCAGCAAATCAGTGAGGACCTCAACCCAAGCAGGCTCCTCCTCATTGACTTCCGATTTCCTCTTCTTGCTCTTCTTCATTTTCTTCTGTGATCTCTCCAAGCATTTGTCAAGGTCCTGAAAAAAAATTGAACAAATGCATCAAAATGTTAAGAACATGCTAAAATACTAGCGATAGTATTAAGAGAACTAATGCTAATACGCTCGTAAAAACTAAAATACTATGATAATAAAAATGATTATCTTCATTGTCGTATATAACCCCTCCAAGCACTTATCAAGGTCCTGAGGACTGTTATGCAAATATTAAGCCTAGAAATGAAGAGGTCAGTCATCCAAAGGAAATGTTATGAACCAATAGCGTAGTTGCTAAAGGTCCTAAGTTTTAAGAACGTAAGACGTACGAACGAACGTATGGAAGTTAATCATGAACACTTCATTTTTCATCGGATGACCTAAAATCCGGCTAAGGAAGTGCTATTCCACACTTGCCAGAACTTAGCCTTAACTTATATAGGCCGTTTTTTTTCGTTTTTTTTTTTTTGTTTTTACATAGGAACAAAGTCACGAGCAGCAAAATGTGTATCCCAACAACTTTCTTGGATACCCTAAGCTTCTCTGGCGGCATAGAAGGATCTAAGGTATAAGGTAAGATGATGTAAGGCGAATCAAATCATTTTCTCAGGGGAGGAAGTCAAAGAATTTAGCTCAAACACCAAAGTTAGCACAAAACACAAAACGTACACCAACTTTCTGATTAATTAGCCCTCATATGAACAGTTTACCTAGAAAATCAATTAAGCGATAAAAAGGGGCCTAAAAACTATATTTGGGAAGTGCAATCTACAATACAGGATCATGCCAGCAAGAAGTCGAGCTCAGAATGTGCCAGCAAATGCATCCTTTTACCTTAAATCTGACGCAGCCAGCAGTACTGTCTCCGACTGAAGCTGAGGCTGTTCAAAAGTAAGGGTCTTTCGACACTTCGCTATGGTTCCAAAATCTACCATTTGACCAACAGCTTGAAAAGAGACTACTCGCCTTCGAAAACATGTGTTTAAGACGCCTTCTAAATATCCATTGGACTCAAATAATAACAAACGCTATTGTACGACAGAAAACGTCTTAACCACTGATAACCGAAGTTGAAAAACCTCAAGCATGCAATTCTCATGCCCGAAACGCAAATACCAAAATCTTCCTCAAATGGCATCCATGCGGTACTAGAGGAAGAGGACACCCCCAAAACACTCTGACGTAGCTACCGAGCTGACCTCACAAATCTCAACGCCTCGCTCCAATCCAAATTGGAAGATCTTTGGGTGGCTGCAGCGATGAGAAATAACTGGGGACTCTTCTTAGACACCCTAAGCACCTCTGGAGGCACAGGAAGATCTAAGCTCTAAGGGCAAATGCAGCGAGGTCAGACCTAGAGACAGATCAAACTTTTTTTTTCTCAGGGGAGGTGGTCAAACAAAAATATGAACTTTCTGACCCCTTATGTCCAAGCGTATATAGTAAATAAAAATTTGACTCAAACACTTTAGAACTTCTTAGGCTTAGAAGAAACACTTGGCTGAAAAGAACTTCAGAAACCCTGCACTGGACCATAAAACATGTTCTTGTTAATGTTGACTGCTATTAGGGGGAAAGATAATAATACGACTAATTGGAAAAAAAATAATCCCTTGAAGGGGTACAGGAGGTAATTTCAAATTTTTAATTAGTATTTCCGTTAAAATTTTACATTTCCGTAATCAAAAGGGAAAAAAGAGTAAGTTTTATATGAAGGATGTGGGTAAATGTTCGCTAAATAAATATATAAAAAACAACAAAGAGAAAAATCTCATTGAAAAAAAAAACAACAAACGAGACTGCGGCCAGTGGAAAGAAAAGAAACGAAAAATGCAAAACAATGCGTATATTTCGCCTGTATCCAAACAAGGCTGCTTCAGCACCAAAGAAACAAAAAAGGAACAAGATAAAAAAAAAATAAGCCAAAACTAAAAAACAATAAAACCACCACCAAAAAAAAAATAAATATATACAATTGGCGCAAACGGATCCACGTAGGGAAAAGATGCTTTTATAGAGTTACTTCAGTGAGAACACCAGAGTAACTGAGAAAAAATAAAAAAATGGAAATTATTGATCCCTACGTGGATGAGTTTGCGCCAATTGTATATATTTTTTTTATCTTGTTCCTCTTCTGTTTCTTTCGTAGCTTTCGCAGCTTTAGTGGCCAAATCAGCTGAAGAGCTCAAAGCTCCTCTGAAGTTAACTGAAGTTTACCTATATTCCAAAAAGATGAAGCTGGACGCATCAAAGACAGAGATTGTCATCTTCTAACGTAGAAAACCCATGGGTTATTCATTTATCTATAATTAAGAGTCAATAAAAATGACCACCAAGTATAAATATTTGGGGTTCATGGTTACAGCAAATGGGAACTGGACCGATCATATTAAATCGATGACTTTACAAGGTAAGGTGCCTGCTTGTGCTCTACTTCGACAAGACAGTATCTTGGGAATTAAAAACAAGAAGATGCATAAATATCCCTTCACGATCAAAGTCTTTACAGTGGCCTCTTATGGTTGCCAGTTGGGGTGAGACAGCTATGGTGAAACAACTGGAATCTTTTCAGTTTATATATTTTGAAAGAGTTACAAGCTTCCAAAATAACTTTAATATTTAGTCCTTAAAGGTTATCTGGGTCTACCAGATTTGCACTGTATGAGAGCAATGTAATTGATTAAGTTTTTGCAACAGATAATACGTTTGAATGATAAACGCCTGGCAAAGGCAGTCCACAGAGAGATGTTAAGGTCTACTAAAAAGGCAGCTTGGCCACAACAGGTTGAAGTTCTGCTGGATAATATAGATCTCTCATTGGCATGGAATGATGGTAAGGGTTTCCTCGGTAAGGTTGTATAGCATCTTCAGGACAGAGATTCAGGTTTTGCTAACTGGTCAGGACAAATCTAGCAGCCGTACAGGATTGAAACTGAGTCTATCGAGGAGGGTTCTTAAGTGCTGATTGCAGGCGTGAGCAAAATACCTACCACAGCGTAAGGAACACTGAAAATTTCTATGATGGGAATGGCTCAGAAGGTAAGTGTGCTTGCCCCCTCTGTGGGGTTGTTGGGGATGGTCTGGACTATTTCTTTAGTAGATGGCAAACATCGGTGAATTTAAAGAAGAAAAAAAACTTAAGGACGTTCCGCTGCTCCCAGGTATATTGAGGTCTACTTTGAGAGGCCTAATTATTGCGCTAGGGTCTTTTAATAGAGAATGGCGTAGAACACCAGAAAGCAGTGACTTAGATTTGACGAGCGTTATCGAGATTTGACGATTTGACGAGCGTTCATGCTAAGGAGTTTTTGCACCTCCTGCCAGTTATTGAATGTTCAGAGTGCAGTTAATCACCATTTCCGGTACTTACTATTTTCAGTTTTGGTAAGTCAGTTAAGCAAACAAATTAAATAATTAAGTTATAATAATTAATTTAAATAACTTCTTGAGTTTTAGTAATCTATGTTATTGTAATTTACATTTTTCTAAGCATTTGTACTTTTGTATTCACATCCGGCTTCTTTTATCTTTTTTGAAACAATTTTTCTTCATACCAAGAACAAAAAAGAGAGAGAAAACAGGAAACGAAACAAGAAACGAACATAACAATCTTATCACGGCTGCTTCATCACATCTCATACAGTTGATTTTTCTGACAACGACTTTATGAACGTGCCCAATCAAGTTTTTATTGAATGTCTTCCTTAAGCATCCAAAAATCACAGCATTACCATTCCTTGTCTAAACAACAGAACATACCTTATTTCATCAAAAGCACCGTACAAACAAATAAGTTTTTATCGCCTCCTGAACAGAATTTGATTTATCCACCAAGCGATGTGCGTTTTCATATCTGCCGTGAGAAATAACTGATGTAACGATAGAGACAAATAAGCTGTTACTGGAAAAATTCTTGATTTTTCCCATACCAAAGAGTAGTAAAAAAAAAGAAAATACCTCAATAATTTCATCAACAACCTCTGCATCCTCTAGCAACACTAAAGCCACATTTGCATAAACCAATACAAAAATGATTTGACAAGAGTCTTTCTCTTCAACAGCCATCAACTTGTTCAGCGTTGCAACAATATTTTCCCAATCTTTTTTGGCCTTGGCAGATTTAAAAAAATCTTCAGGCAAAATGTTAGCAATCAATTTAATTGCGTCTGAAACAACATCACACCACTGGCGTACTTTAGAGGAAGGTGGCTCCAATATTTTGATAATCTGCTCGCGAACAGCCTTGGAAACTTCTTTGGAGCCTTCAGCAGCAGAAGTATACCCGATCGCTACCAGCTTTTTAACAGTAGCTGTAACGAGTTCAGTGTTGGATCTTAGAGAGGGAGAACGCATGAATCTGGAAAAAAAAAGTCAATTACGTTTAACATGTATCCCAAGTGTTTTGAAGAAAAAGACGCAACTCAAAAAGATGATATTCAGAATTGTTGAGAGACTATACTAGGCGAATACAACTTTCCGTCATCACTACAGATGCTCAATTACTACAAGTAGGATCATAGAAGGGAGCAGCCAACATTTCAGAACAAGGGAACGCACCTTCGGAGGCCGTTTCCTAGACTGTCAAATGTTACTTGCAAATAACATTTTTCGGTCATTTAATCGTTAAAAACTGACCCAAAAATTACGTTTTCCAATGCTAAACATACCCCCTCCCTCCCCACCACCCAGAAAGATCTAGTGTGATTTGAAATCACCATGTTCTCTCTTAGAGCTTTTCACTACTTTAAAACAGAATAAAGACAGGAAAGATAGGAAAATACGCTGAAAAACATATCAAATAGCGTATCTTACACAGCTCCCAGTAATTCAGTACAAATTGCTTCATTAGGAAAAATAAACACGTTTATCGCTAAAATCTAAGGTTCAAACATTTATTACTGTTCTAGAATATGCCATGATTGAAAAAACGCTCACCTAATGCAACCACGATTACAGCGTTTTTATGAAAGAAGTATCGCTTGTCTAACAGGCAAATTTTAGCCCTTAATGCGCTTTTTATCATAGAAATATGTTACATGGGCACAGGTATATCCATTAATAGTAATTTAACACCTAAATCCATAATATGAAGCTAAAACTAAAATCCCTAACAAATGGCAAAAAAAAGCTTGTAGGCACTAAAGGACGATTCCAACCTTCAATGTTTAAAGTACGACAGCTTTCAAAGTTACTGCTTAATTTAATACGGCACCCTCTTTCAGGCTAAAATTGCAATGAAAACAACACTAGGCATAATAGTAACAATAGAACGGGAATCATAATTCACAAGATCTTGAGATTAAAAATTAGCAGAAAATTTGACCTCAAAATTTTAAGTTGAGAATGAATAAAAATGGTCAAAAAGTGATGATTTAATTTAGTTTTAAACACATGCAGCTGATTCAACAAGTCTTTATGTGACATATTTCTTTATCACATCAAAATTTAGGCACTGGCCCCACAGACTAGAGGCCCATTCACAATGAGATTTTACTAATACCGAGATTTACCTGGCGCTAGTCTGAGCCAATCAGAATTTTAAAGAATTTTTCAGCCAATCAGAAAATCCTATAAAAGAAATCTGATTACCTCAAATTAGCGCAAGATAAATATCGGTATTTGTAAAATCTCATTTTGAGTAGGGCTTAAATAATCGATCAAGAACGCCATTTGTTCGTCTCTTAATTTGGCTACTCGAAACTTGTAGGTTCCTTTCTGTTGAAAAAGTTGGAGTACCCTTTAGTTATTAACCAAAATCCAAAGAATATGGGATACGGTTTTTTTAAATTATCAAAACGGATATTTTAATCGCTTGCTAAAACCCAAGGAATATAACACTTTTGAATGTTTCCAAAATGTGGCTTCCAAACCCCCCAAAAAACTTCCGTAGCATCAAAAAATGTGTCATTATCAAGAGATTGGTAGAAAAAATGGTTCAGCAAAATAAGGTTTTTAGTGGAAAGTAAGGGAATCTAATAAACCAAAAATGAGCAAAATTTAAATAAAATGAGCTATAATGCTTAATACTACCACAAATCTGTATTAATAAATAAATCAAAATCACAACAAACAGAAATTACAATAAATAACCGAGTTAAACTCAAAACGAGCAGAAATTAACATAAGTTGGCCTCAAAACCCCTATGCCTTCCCAAGGCCAGAACATAATTTGCACTTTACTGACAAAAATATAAATGTTTTTACTTTTATAACTTTAATAAATAATATTAACATTTTGATTACTAATTATCAGTATATGTATATTAAACTGACAATGCATATTCATTTGTATTTTTTTTTAGTAAAGTGCAAATTATGTTATAACGTCGTATATATGGGGAAATTAGACCAACCCAGTAAACATCTATAAGCTCAACATTTGGTTTGCAATTAGAAGACACGGAAGGCTTTGCCACTTCGTTGGAAATTTGTTTTACATTTGGGCAAGATTAAAGAAGAAAATTTACATCAAGAAACTTTAATGGACCTTTGTCAATGAACGTTCTCTGAAAATAATCTAGTGAATAATCCCGAAGCTAATTATTACGTGAATAACCCAAAAAATTACTTATTTTGTTATGTATAAGTATGCTAGTTTCAATGTTGTCATTTTAGTATTTCTACTAAAGACTGTCGCTGTATATGTGACCGAAAAAATCTGGACTTTTGTACCTGTTTTTTCACTGTCTAAATAAATGGATTTATCCCCATTTGAAAGCTTATTTGTTCGTCTTAGAACGAGAGGGTGGTCTAAGAAAACAACGCCTAATTTAAAGGTGTTATGTCGAAAATACGTCGTATGTATGGGGAAATGAGACCAACCCAGTAAACATCTATAAACTCAACATTTGGTATGCAATTAGAAGACACGGAAGGCTTTGCCACTTTCATTGGAAATTTGTTTCGGATGTGTTTGGGGAAATGGTGTGCGTGAGAGGGGGTTAGTTGCCCTCAAATCACTTTAGACTATTAAAAAGGGCACTAGCCCTTTGAATTTCCAATCGAAAGAGCTCTTTTTCAAGTTTTTACGACAAAAATTTCAAAAAAACTTATATGCTCCCAGGGCATAACTTATAAACCTTGCCCTGAAGACTGTGGTGGGAGTGTAGTGCGCAAAGGCATGATTTCTAGAACTTGAAACTGCGTGAAAAAAATGGCTAACGAAAAATGTTGGTCGCATGTGATTGGAGAAATTAGGGTAGTGAGAGGAAGGTTAGTTACCCTCCCATCACTTTCGACTATTAAAAAGAGCACTAGCCCTTTGAATTTCCAATCGAATGAGCCCTTTTTCAAGTTTCTACGACAAAGATTTCAATAAAGACCCTATATACCCCCAGGGCATAACTTATAACCATTGCCCTGAAGACTGTGGGGGGAGTGTCCTGATGAAAGGTATAATTTCCTGAACTTAAAAATGCGTCGAACAAATTGGCTATCTCAAAATTTTGGTTGGATGTGTTTGGGGAAATGGTGGGTGAGGAAGGGGTGTTAGTTGCCTTCCAATCACTTTCTACTATTAAAAAGGGCACTAGCCACTCACATTTCCAACCGAACGAGCCCTTTTTAAAATTTCTATGACACCGATTTCTATAAGAACCTTATATGCCCCCAGGGCATAACTTAAAAACCTTGCCCTGAGGGCTGTGGGGGAGTGTCCTCCTCAAAAACATAATTTCTCACAAAATTTTGATTGGATGTGTTTGGGGAAATGGTGGGTTCTACGACAACGCGTTCTATAAAAACCTTATACGCCCCCAGGGCATAACTTACAACCCTTGCCCTGAGGGCTGTGGGGGGTCGGGTTGTCATCCTCAAAGGCCTAATTTCCAGAACTTAAAACTACGTTAAATAAAATGGCTATCTCAAAATTTTGATTGGATGTGTCTGGGGAAAAGGTGGGCGTGAGAGGGGGGTTAGTTGCCTTTCAATCACTTTCGACTATAAAAAGGGCACTATCCCTTTGAATTTCCAATCGAACGAGCCTTTTTTAAAGTTTCTACGGCAACACCTTCTATAAAAACCTTATATGCCACCAGGGGATAACTTACAACACTTGCCCAGAGGGCTGTGGGGGAGTGTCTTCCTCAAAAACATAATTTCTATCTGGAAATCAACTACGCTGAACAAAATGGCTATCTCAAAATTTTGATTGGGTGTTTTTCAGGAAAAAATGGTCGTGAAAGGGCTGTTAGTTACCATCCAATCACTTAAGACTATTAAAAAGGGCATGAGCTATTCTTATTTTCTATTGAATGAACGATTTTCGAAGTTTCTATGACAACTTTTTCTATACGTAGTGCCCTGCTCTAAAGGAAAAAATAATAAATAATACATTGTGCCAACATCGTTCTTATATGCCCCTAGGGCATAACTTTAAACCCTGGCCCTTAGGGTTTTGGGGGAGTTTCCTCCTCAAAAAAATATTTTCTATCTGGAAATCAACTACTCTGAACAAACTAGCTATCTCAAAATTTTGATTGGATGTGTTTGGGAGAATGATGGGCGTGGGGGGGGGGCAAGTTGTCCTCCAATCACTTTCGACTATTAAAAAGGGCACTAGCCACTCCAATTTCCAATCGAATGAGCCCTTTTCGAAGTTTCTACGACAACTCCTTCGATAAGAAGTGCCATGGTATGGAAAAATAATAATAATAATAATAATACATTGTGCCAACATCGTTCTTTACTTTTTTGGATCATAAGAGATTTCTTGGATCCCCAGTATAATTTCCGCTTTTCGCATGAATTATTACCATGCGGATCATCCTAGCTGCAATATAACATTGAATTTGTTGTCTCTGAAGTCAAGAGATCTCTGATGTTGTCCCTGAAGTCATTCGTGTAATAAGGCTCATAAGGACTTCATCGTTTACAATGTTTATTCAAACATTTTAGAAAACAGATTCAGCCTTGTCTTGGAGAAGATTATTATATAAGACTATGTATAAAGTGTACAAGACCTACAAGAATACATGAGACGATTATTAAAGACTCTACCTTCATCTCCTTCTGAACTTGTCACCGGGCGCTAGGATCAATGAGGAAATCGGACAAAGTTTCCTCGGTGTTAAAACATTTATGTAAAGGATGTGCCCCCAATCAAGTATATCTTTGTTATAGCATCATAAAAGGAAGCAAGTATTTCCCTCCTTGTATTCTTTTATCAAAAATTTACAGATTTATTCTTTAAATTGAGATATCAACTATTGCTGATAAGAATTAACTATAAAAAAAGAACGGAAACCGAAAGAAAACAGCAATTTATATTAAAGTTTTCAACTTGATAAAATTTGCAAAAAAATTAAACTACTGCATAGCTAAGGTTGGTAATACTTTGGTATAGCATAGAAATCAGGTAGAAAAAATATAAATAAGAAACATACCATTCAATTCCCTAATCAATACTCTTTCCAAATATAATAATCATGAAAATGAAAACATGAAAAAAAATTAAAACAAACTACACAATGAAACAAAATACATAAGCAATGAAAACAAAACAGATTTTAAATATTTTCACTTTTTTTTACTTTAATAAATCAAAAATAATCAAAACTTTAAAGAATAAATATCGGTATATGTATACTAAACTAACAATCCACGGTCATTTTTTTAGTAAGGTGCAAATAATGTTCTGATCTTGAGAAGCGTGGGGTTCTCAGCCCTACTCGTTAATTTTAGCTCGTTTCGAGTTTGACTCTGTTATTTATTGTAATTTCTGTTCCTTTTGAATATCATTTAATTATTAATGGTGATATGCGGTAATTTTAAACTTGTATGATTATTTGAATTAATGTCTGCTAATTTTTGGCTTAATGGACTCTTTACTTTTCTTTGAAAAACAGGTTTTGTGGAAAAAATTTCTAAAATTAATATGAATAAAAAAGAGACTAGTTACTTGACAAGGTAATTCAAGGCAAGGATTCTATCCTTTGGTGAGTTTTCAATATCAGTAACGACTTTCCTGAGATACAAACATGTCTTCTTTGTTATTTCTTCTTTCAGTGACGGAAGCAACGACTGGAGCATCCCAAATGCTGAAATTAAAAACACCATTACTTGAATTCGACCTTTTTTCCCACTTCCAAAAATTATGTGCACCAAGTGGCGTACGCAACGCGTGCCGCAAGTGTGCCACGTGTGGTGGAAGTGTTCAAAACGTGATTAAAACATGTTTCAACATTAATATTAAGAAGACTATCTTGCTTAAAGGGGTTTTTCCGCCGTCCAACTTTTTGGAAACACAATTGTTAGCTAACGGAAATAAATTCTCCAACAAGTATACGATTTGTTAAAGATATTCTCTAACAATGTTAGCTAACAGTTTTTAGTTGGACGACGGAAACACTATTGTAGGGAAAATTCTTACCTAACAGATTTTGGTTTGGACTGCGGAAAATCCCCTTAGACTAGGAATAAAAGACGGCAAAAGAGGGGATGATATATAACAAGAAAATCAATCAAGTGGATAACTCTACTTATCTGAGGAGTATTAATCATAGGCAACGCAATCGCGCTGCCTAAGTAAAGAACGATGTTGGCACAATGTTTTTTTTTTTTTTTGGTTCTAGACCAGGGCACTTCGTATCGAAGAAGTTGTCGTAGAAAATTCGAAAAGGGCTCATTCAGTTGGAAATTGGAGTTTTTCCACTCTAATCCTTTTTAATAGTCAAAATTGATTGGAAGACAACTAACAACCTTTTCGACGCCCACCATTTCCCCAAACACATCCAATCAAAATTTTGAGATAGCCATTTTGTTCAGCGAAGAAGATTTCAAGATAGAAATTATTTTTTTTTAGTAGGACACTCCCCCACAGCACTCAGGGCCAGGGTTGTAAGTTATGCCCTGGGGCATATAAGATTTTTATAGAAAGCGTTGTCGTAGAAACTTCAAAAAAGGCTCATTCGATTGGAAATTCAAAGGGCTAGTGCGCTTTTTAATCGGCGAAAGTGATTGGAGGGCAACTATCCCCCCTCTCACGCCCATCTTTTCCCCAAACATATTCAATCAAAATTTTGAGATAGTCATTTTGTTCAACGTAGTTGAAAATTCTGGAAATAAGGTCTTTAAGGACGACAAGTCCCCCCCCCCCCCACAGCCCTTTTTAATAGTTGAAAGAATTGGAGGGCAACCCCATCTCACGCCCACCATTTCCCCAAACACATCCAATCAAAATTTTGAGACATTCATTTTATTCAACGTAGTTAAAAGTTCTGAAAAATTAGATCTTTTAGGACCTTAGGTCTTTCTGAAAATTAGGTCTTTGCGGCTGACAACCCCCCCCCCCCCAGCCCTCAGGCCAAGGGTTATAAGTTATGCCCTTGGGGCATATAAGGTTTTCATTGAAAGCGTTGTCGTAAAAACTTCAAAGGGGGCTCATTCGATTGGAAATTGAAATGGCTAGTGCCCTTTTTAATAGTTGAAAGCGATTGGAGGGAATAGCACCCCTTCCACGCCCACCATTTATCCAAACACATCCAATCAAAATTTTGAGATAGCCATTTTGTCCAACGTAGTTGAAAGTTCTGGAAATTAGGTCTTTGAGGATGATAACCCCCTCAGAGCCCTCAGGGCAAGCGTTATAAGTTATACCCTGGGGGTATATAAGGTTTTTATTGAAAGGTTTGTCGTAGAAACTTGAAAAAGGGCACTTTTGATTGAAAATTCAAAGAATTAGTCCCCTTTTTAATAGTCGAAAGTGATTGGAAGGCAACTAACCCCACTCTCACGCCCACCTTTTTCCCAAACACAAACAATAAAAATTTTTAGATAGCTATTGTGTTCAACGTAGTTGAAAGTTTTGGAAATTAGGTCTTTAAGGACGATAACTCTCCCCCCCCCCCATAGCCCTCAGGGCAAGGGCTGTAAATTATGCCCTGAGGGCATATAAGGTCTTTTTAGAAAGTGTTGTCGTAGAAACATCAAAAAGGGCTTATTCCATTGGAAATTGAAATGGCTAGTGGCCTTTTTAATTGTCGAAAGTAATTGGAGGGCAACTAACCCCCCTCTCACGCCCACCATTTTCCCAAACACACACAATCAAAATTTTAAGATAGACATTATTTCAACGTAGTTGAAAGTTCTGGAAATTATGTCTTTGAGCATGAAAACCCCCACAGCCCTCAGGGCAAGGGTTGTAAGCTATGCCCTGGGGGCACATGAGGATTTTATAGAAAGCGTTGTCGTAAAACTTCGAAAAGGGCTCATTCGATTGAAAATTGAAAGGACTCGTGCCCTTTTTAATAGTTTAAAGAATTGGTGGGCAACTAATCCCCTCTCACGCCCACTATTTCCCCAAACACATTCAATGAGATATCATTGAGATATTCATTTTATTCAACGTAGTTAAAAGTTCTGGAAATCAGGTCTTTTAGGATGACAACCCCTCAGAGCCCTCAGGGCAATGGTTTTAAGTTATACCCTGGGGGCATATAATGTTCTTATAGAAATCGGTGTTGAAGAAACTTCATAAAGTGCTCATTTGATTGGAAATTGAAAGGGCTAGTGCACTTTTTAATAATCGAAAGTAAACGGAGAGCAACTAACCCCCCTCTCACGCCCACTATTTCCCCAAACACATTCAATTAAAATTTTGAGATAGCCATTTTATTCAACGTAGTTGAAAATTCTGGAAATTATGATTTCGAGGATGACAAACCCCCAAACCCCTCAGGGCCAGGGGTGTAAGTTATGCCATGGGGGCATATAAGTTTTCTATAGAAGGCGTTTTCGTAGACTTCAAAAAGGGCTCATTCGATTGGAAGTTGAAAGGGCTAGTGCCCTTTCTAATAGTCAAAAGTGATCGGAGGGCAACTAACCCCCCTCTCATGTCCACCATTTCCCCAAACACATCCAATAAAATGTTTGAGATATCTATTTTGTTCAACGTAGTTGATAATTCCAGAAATTATGTCTTTTAGGATGATAAACCCCCCCCCCCCCCCAAGGCCCTCAGGGTAAGGGTTGTAAGTTATGCCCTGGGGGCATATAAGATTTTTATAGAAAAGGTTGTCGTAGAAACTTCAAAAAGGGCTCATTCGATTGGAAACTGAACGGGCTAGTGCCCATTGTAATAGTAGAAAGAGATTGGAGGGCAACTAATCTCCCTCTCACACCCACCATTTCCCCAAACACATCCAATCAAAACTTTGAGATAGCCATTTTGTTCAACGTAGTTGAATGTTCAGACAAACTGAAATTAAAATAAATAAGAGTCAAACTTAAAACGAGCAGAAATTAATCTGAGCAGGATTCTAAAACCTTTGCTTTCTAAAAGCCAGAATATAATTTGTACTTTACTGAAAAAAATTCTTTCAAATGTTTTCACTGACAACTTAAAGAAAACAAATATTAATTAAGATTTTAAGGAATAAATATCAGCATATACATATTAAACTGACAATGCATATTTTTTTCAGTAAATTCATTTGATTTTTTTTTCAGTAAAGTACACAATATAAATTTGCTTTTAGAAAGCATAGAGTTTAGAACCCTACTCAGATTAATTTCTGCTCGTTGAGTTTGACTTATTTTAATTTCTGTTTGTTTTGGGTTCATTTATTTATTGATACTGATTTCTGGTAGTTGTATTCTTGGTAGATTATTTGATTTTATTTTCGTTCATTTTTGGTTTAATGGAGTTCTTTACTTTTTTTTGAAAAACTTATTTTGTGCAAAAAGTTTTTTTTGATTAATTAGTAATAAAGATAATAGAATGGATGGTGTGAAAAGGTGAATTCGAACTTTATCTAAAAATTTTACCCAGGAACGTAACGAAAGTAGTTCTTAGGACATTTATCTAAAACTACTAACAAAAAAACTTAACAAAGCTAAAATTAGCCAAAATTAACAATCTAAACAGAAGTATTTGTAAATATGTTGTAAAATACATTACAAAGCCTTAAAACCACTAATTTTTTCTCATAGTTTAAATGCTCACTTTTGCTAGAAATTATCCACTAACAATACAAATTGATAAAGAATTTTTTTTTTGTTATGGAAATTTTGATGAGACAAGCCAAGGCAAAAGAAGAATTTTTTGTCCCACTCCTCACCTGAAACATTAAAAGAAACAAAGGTGGTCGTCAATGCCTTCCATACCTTGTAAATCAAAAACCTGGACTAGATAAATCGTTGGAAGAAAAAGAAGTTTTTTGTGCTACCACCTGAACAATTAAAAGAAACAAAGGTTCGGCGATATGTCTTTCATTATGATAAAAGAGAAGCCGAGGCAAAAGTTACTTCTAATTAAAAATCCATTTGGACGTCATGACATCAAGAAAAGGCTCAAATTGTCGGCATTTAGAAGACAAGCGACGGTAAGAATCTATATATATATAGAGGCCTGCTGCGTGCCAGGGCCTGGCGGCTTCGCCACCGGCCTCCCGGTACTATATATATAATAGGAAAGGGTTCAAAAATTATTTGAAACTATATATATATATATATATACATATATATATATATATATATATATATATATATATATATATATATATATATATATATATATATATATATATATATATATATATATATATATATATATAATAGATTTTAACTTATAATAAAGATTTTAACTTATAAATAGATATATAATACTTTTTAATAGATTTTAACTTAGTCTTGGTGATTCTGTTTTGGAAGGCCTTTTAAGACCAGAAAAACTGAGCACACGATTATTTGTCACTCCCACTCCGATTTTTTTCACCTTAAATTTTGAAAATATCCTTCTACTGAACAGGCGGATTACTTTTACACAAGTCAGAAAATATACACTGGCAAAACCCACATTGTCAAAAAGCAGATAAAAATCAAATGCTTAATTACAAAACCCTTCATTGTTGATGTCAATTTATAAGGTATACTGAACATAGTTTAAAT
This sequence comes from Artemia sp. Qi Xiang Cuo, assembly GCF_049724085.1. Classification (NCBI taxonomy): domain Eukaryota; kingdom Metazoa; phylum Arthropoda; class Branchiopoda; order Anostraca; family Artemiidae; genus Artemia; species Artemia sp. Qi Xiang Cuo. The sequence goes on along the minus strand of NC_142796.1, from coordinate 80,838,548 downwards.
AGTATATATAACTTAGGCTATATGAACAACTTGAACATAGTTTAGACATAAACAGAACATTTTGGAACATCAGTCTATTTTCTTTATTTGATATACCCAAGAAAATACTCAAAACTAATACATTAGTATATTGAAATAGTTAATGTAAAGTTATATAAGCAATAATTTGTAAATTACTGACTGTTTAACATGCATCGATACGTCGTTCGTTAACGACAATTTATGATCGTTATTTGTAAAAAAGGGCACATCTAAGAAGTTTTTCCACCGTCTTAGTTTTTGATGGGACGGCAGAAACGGAATTTTTAGCTAACAAAAACTGTTTGCAAACAACAACCGTAACGTAATAATTAGGCGGGAAACTAAAATAACACAGGTTTTTGGAATAAGGCTTAAAATTTCATCAAATATTTGTGGAGCCAGGAGGAACTGGAGGCAGCAAACAAATTGGCAAATACATTGATCAGAGCAAAATAGCCGAAAAAGTTCTCGTCTCCAATTTGCGGGATAAAGTTTTGTCTCCAATTTTTCTCGGGTTTTGTTAAGAGATATTAACAGTCTTAAATTCTCTATCAATGTTAAAAGCACGGAACCAGACATACTGATTTTCTACGTTATCTTGTTTTTGATTGTTACGCTTGAAATTCTCCAACAATATTCAATTTCTTAGAGAAATTCTCTAATAATATAAGCAAAAATTTTCTCCTGAACGACGTCTACGAAATTGTTGGACAAATTGGTAACAAACAGTTCTTGTTCGGACGGTAAGAAAAAGCCTCTAATACGCATAATTCTATACCAGAGGACGAAACTCCTTCTTTTAAAAAAGGGTTACAATCAACTTCGACGAAACTCATTGTTTTATTATCAAATATATTCGCTTTAAAGGATTACAAAATTCATTACACTCAAAGGAGTTGTATAAACTCAAATTGTCAAATAATTTCATATAGCAGTTAGAGTTGTCCAGTATAAAGCAGATTTTTTCCTTAATGGAAAATATGTTACAGGCACGTACATATTAGTAGATCTACCTTGTTTTGATTTTTACGTAAAGGGCTGTTCAAACTTCTATACCTGTTTTTTTTTGTTTTTTTTTTGTACAAAATATACCTATTTATGTCAAAAATTACCTTGTACTCCTGTTTTCATTTCTTTTGCAGCTTTTATAAGACTCTTTGATACTGCCCATTGGATATCTTCCCCAGAATCGGCCATTCTTCCTCGTATGACACCTGTTATTTTTTCCATATGTTTTTCATTCGTTTTTGACTTTTTAGTCAGCAATTCAAGCAAAGATGAACAAAGAATCTCGCTAAGCTACAATAATATAAAGTTCTTTAAAAAAGCTTTCAATAGATAGACACTTCCTTAAGCCTTGGTTGAAAGGGTCTTCAAGAAGAAATTAGCTCTTACACATATCTACAGTGTAAAACCACATTTGACAGAAAAAATTGCCAACTTTCTTGAGAATTTAGAACATTGATAACTATGTTCCTATTCCAATTTGTGGCTGAAAGGACATAAACAAAATACAACAACAAAAAAACAATAGCAGAAAAACATAGGATATATAGAAGAACATAGGACAATAGAAGAAAAATTAGGATAGTAACTCTTTCAACTGTTTTTTGTAACGTGCTTATTTTATATTTTAATTTTGAGGACACTTACATAGTTGACAGACCTTTTTGACCGACTCTATAATAGAAAGAGGAGAAAATCCGAAAATAAGATTTATTGTTACACCAATCAACTGGCGGGGACAATGTTCAATATTATTTGGTGCTTGCGCTTGAAGATAATGTCTTTAAGTATATTTAAAGATGAACTTGGTCAAACTGCATATTGGAAACCTAGTCAAAACTTGGTGGTAATTTCTTTTGTACTTTTTGTCGTATCAATCGTTATTTTTAGAAAATATCCTTGCGAATGCACGAAGCCAAGAGCCAATCAAGAGTATAGACTTTTAAATCTTAAAAAGTTTAAAAAAGGGCAGCTCATTCTGAAAAACTCAGGTGAAATAGTGATACTCAACCAGTTCCAACCGGGCCGTATTATATAAGCTTAGCGAACGCGTCCCTAATTATTTTTTAATTTCCCTAGACGAGTGGTTCCCGAAGTTGATTGGGCTCCGACCCATCTAACCAAAATTTCAAACCTTGGGACCCACCTTTTTGCTGTGTTAGAAAAAAGAAGCAGTAAACATTACACTCTACAGCTAAATGAGTCTACCGACAAGCACGGCCTATCTCAACTGCTTGTTTTTGTGCATTATATGACAGGACGACGTGCATGAAGATATCTTGTTCTGCGAGTCAATAAATTCGTGAAACTCCTGAGGTGACTCTCAACACAATTAATTCCCATATCAAAGAAAAAGCTTTACAGTGAAAGAATTTTGTCAGTATTTGCACTGACGGTGCGCGGGCTATGTGCGGGAAAAATAGCAGTGTGGTTACGAGAGTTCTTGAAAAAAGTCCGTGTGCTTGTAGACACACTGTAGTCTTCATAGAGATGCACTGGTTTCCAAATCATCGCCCGATGATTTCAAGATAGTATTAGATGCATCAGTGAAAATTGTAAATTATACTAATATAAAACCCTTACAAGCCCACCTATTTCAAAAACAGTGTGAAAAGCGCAGCAAAACATCTCTTCTTCTGCATAAACAACTTTTCTGGTTGTCTAGGGGAAAAGTACTGACGCGATTTGTGGAATTGCGTGATGAAGTTGCAATTTACTTGGAAGGACAAACTGAATATTTTAAACATCAATGGGACGACAGATTCATTTTCAAGCTCACTTATTTGGCGGATATATTTTCCAAATTAAACGAACTTAATTTGTATTAACAAATTTCAAACGGATCAGATATTTTTGTAGTTCACGATAAAATTCGAGTATTCATGAAAAAGCTTATGCTGTGGAAAAGTTACACTGATGATGGCAAGTATGGTTGTTTTGAAACATAATTTAGAAAACCAAGTGCAGCTTAAGATAAACGTACTGTCTGAAATTTTATCACTGTTAAAAAATGATTTTGACGACTATTTTGGGGAAGAGATTCAGAAGTTTGATTCATTGAGTTGGATTTGTTACCCATATCAAGACGCTTTATAGAGTAGTATGTCAACAAAAGCAAGTGAAGAACTTATTGATTTATCATAAGATACGTCACTGATAAAAAGCTTTAATCGTAAACAGCTATCAAAATTCTGGCTTTCAGTTGGTGATAACTATCCTTACCTGTTTGATGTAGCTATTGAAGTCTTCTTCCTTTTTACTAGCTCATATCTATGTGTGGCTGGATTTTCGGCTATGGTTTATATTAAAAGTAAGTAGAGAAATAAATTGGATACATTAAACTCACTGCGATTAAAAGTAACAAAAGTTAAAGTAGATGCTGAAACTGTAATGAAGAAAAATCGGAATGAAAAATCTGTAATGAATACATCCTTCCCGACGAAATAAATTTGTAAAAATAACTAGCGGGTGTAGTTGCGTATGTAATAAAAATTTTATATAAGTCGTGTTTCTTATTTCAACAGTCTTTCATTGATATACATTTGTAAAAAAAATTTCATTCCAATTAGAACAAATAAGTTCCACTACTCGCCACTACGGAATTTGAGCATTACCAATATTAATGCTCGTGACCGCGACCGACTCAATATTCACTCGCGACCTACAGGTGTGTCGCAACTCATATTGAACATTGGACGACGACAAAGTTCTTTGTCTTTGTATTGTTTTTTTACATTACTCCTCGTTCGTAGAAACATCCTTGTGAACGTAAAAAGCTAAGAGCCAATCAAGAGCTTGGACGGTAAAACCTAAAAAAAAAACTCAAAGCACATTTACTGAGAAACTGTTTAGTAAGAAACGTTTTCCAATTAAAGCAGAAACAAAAATGATAACCATAATTGATATTTCCCCCACCTTGAACAACATAGTCCCCCACTTAAAACAACAAGGAAAATAACATTTTTGCATGGGTGGCACTAATACGTTTCCCTTTATTCTGTTTCTTTTTCTCAGGGTGGTAGTCTCGAACCAGTTGTCTTGAAATTTGGGAAAGGACTCCCAAATTTGGCCTTCTCTCGTAGAGCAGCACAATATATCACTTTGAAAATAATAGACAAAATGGAAATGAGGTACTTTCGGAATCATGGCATGGCAATAGAGGGTGAGTAAAATTTTTAAGAGCCATGGCTACTGACTATCTTAGTCTGTATTATCTGATGGAGTAGTAAATGAGTCATAATTAAATTGACATAAATCAAATAATAACGAGCAACGAGCAACGAACAAAGAACGAGCAAAGAACAAGGAGCATTACCCCTTAAAGTAGCTAGAGATTGGCGAGTATAAACTTTACCTCTTGAAAATGATTACCAATTTAGACAAGCCAAAACTTTTCTCTATTCCTGTTTTCTCTATGTCTGTTTACAATTTCCGATTATTAAAGCTAAGCAGTCTTTTGGTGCTAAAACTGACACAGTAGCTCTTATTTTTCTTTCTTCCATAAAAGTGACTGTATTATCTTCACTAGTATCTTTGACGTCGTTACTGTTTTATCATTTCGATTTGTTTTTTCCTTTTGTTCTTTTATTTTCTCTGCTCTGTCTACTGTAAAACAGGCTTTCAAATAAATAATAATAATGAAAATATTCTGTCGACAGAAAAAGACCTGTAAAACTTACAATTGAAGGATCGCCCTTTCTTATTACAGAAAGGATAAAATTCCGTAGGCCATCATCTTCGACTTTTCCCAGGTTGCCAAGGCTTTCTTTAATAGCTGCTATAAATTCTGAGAGTTTGCCTGTTGCCTCAAGGCGGGAGTAAAGACTATCAGCAAACGTTGGACAGTCACAGTTCTGCAACAAAAGTTAGTTCGTTAACAGAGTGTGAGACAAGTGAGCTACCCTTAATACCATACTGAAACATGAATTTCCTCTTTTTTTGGTTTCACTCCTGTCATCGTGTCTTGGGAGTCTGTTATTCCATTTGCGAATCATAAATACAAAAGACAATATTTTTTTATCTAGAATTTACGAAAATCTTCTGTCGCTACTACGACAAATTTTTGTTTCAGAAGAAGCCTTTGTATTTATCGTGACAGTTTTTTTATTTTTATATGTACAATTTCTAACATAAAGGAGACAAAAGGAACGAAGCAAACACTATTTTGTGTTAAGAAGGAGAGACTAAAGGGCTTAATTAATTTGTGTCACACATCCACCTAAAAGTTTTTGCATTATTAGCCACTATGGAAATGTGCTCATAAAAGTGCGTTTTATCTATTCTTTATTACAAAATGCTTACCTGGTCTAATCGGCACTTCGTTTTTAGTTTATAGGTATATCAACCTGACAATCCACAGTCATTTGTTTTTTTTTTGTTTTTTGTTCGGTAAAGCCTGAGTTATGTTCCAATCTTGAGAGGGCATGGGGATGGGGGTTGTCAGCCCTAGTAATGTTAATTTTTCTCGTTTTGAGTTTGACTCGGTTATTTATTATAATTTCTGTTCGTTTTGAGTTTCATTTAATTGTTGATAGTGATTTGTGGTAGTTTTACGCTTGGAAGAATATTTGACTTTATTTCTGCCCATTTATGACTTAACAGAGCTCTACTTTTCTTTCAAAACTTATTCAGTGGAAAAAGTTTTTTTTTAAATTAATACAAATATATGACACCCTCATTCAGACAGGGGGGCGCCCCCTGCCCCCCCCCCCCCCTTATGGGCGCCCATGGTTATATCATCATACTCAATATATCTGATTACTCTAGAGAATATTCTTTAAGCCCCTACTGAAAGTGATATACAAATTTCGCTTTTTTAAGGATATTTGTTTTCTCATATCGAACCAGTATTTTCAGTGATGGTTACACCGCTCTCTCCTTTTGCCTTCAAGCTACTACCGATTTTGTAAATTTCTCTTGCGTATGGCTCAATGGAAGGGGAATGCAGCGATAGGCAACCGATATAACATACCGGACCCGTACATGGTTGTTCAGAAAAGACTTGACAAGTTTTATATAAGTTTAATGGGAAATGAACTGTGTGATGCTTTGCGGTATCTGAGTTAATATGTTGTTTTTCTTGTATATATTTATGCGTTTTTTATTTGATGCTTCTTTGTTCCCTCTCCATTTATTGCTCTGCTAGTGACATTATGTCTTTTTAGTGGGAAATCAAGTTCATTCATTCATCTAGTGGTTATAAAATAAAGAGAGAGGGATCATTCAAACTCTATTGCTTCTTTAAACCACAAAAAAGAGGTCGCGTCATAGCAAAGCGTCAATTTCAGTCCTTACACGCCGTAAAGAAGCAATTGTGACTAACAGGAAGAATATACTATAAAACAAAATTTTGAGATAGCCAGTCAGTTTAGAACACAGTATTAATATGTATAAACAATATGTATAATTATTTAAATTGCAAAAAAAACAAGTTTTTTCAACTGAAAGTAAGGAGCAACAACATCCTTTCTCGAGCCATTAGTGGTGCAACAGTCCCGGTTGGGATCCCCTTGTCAAAAAAAAAATTCTGTTGAAAATAAGTAACTCACTAAAATGCATCAGGTAGAAAGCTCGCGATAATTTTAAGATGATTTGATTGATTTAATTGCTTTGAATTGAATAATTGTATATTAAAGAGTATTTAAAAAGACCTGGAGGACACTGTGATTTTTGCATATTTGAGCTATTATTACGACCTTCTTACCATTTCAATTTCTCATTTGGGTTTAAGCATATTTTGTTATCAAGGAAGGAATGTTATATTACTTTTGCTCGTTTTTAAAATTAATAAGTAAATGAATCTTTTGACATAAAGAATGGTATTTGCAAGTATTTTATTTACCAATCGCCTTTCAAAACATTTGGACAGGAAATATTATCACTTGAAGCAAATACAACTAACTGAACCCTTTCATCCTTCAAGAATTAAACTTTAAAATTTAAGGTAAAATTTAAACTTTTTGTCTTTTCATCAATTTTAGCTAAATTATTCGCTACTCAAGCAGCAAATAATTATTAGTAATGACAAAAGCCAAAAAAAGACTTCCCGGTTGTTACACTCTTGTGTAACATTTATCTCTTGCAACAGAGCGTATTTTAAAGCCAACCACTGTTCAAGGGAACAAGTATAATTTGCTTTGTTCACCTACGCTGAACAAAATGGCTATCTCAAAATTTCTATTGGATGCATTTCGGGAAAATACAACGTGTGTGGGGGAGTTCCCCATATTATCTTTTCATACTCAGAATCCAAAAACATATCTAAATTGACAAGTTTATTCATTTATGTAAATCAAATGTATTTATCGCCCCTCCTCCCAAAAACTATGTTTCTTAATAAAAACAGCTAGACGAACGTTTCATAACTGGGTTCAGGGCATATTTCTAATCTAGAACCTTTAGGAATTATTTCTTTTATAATTTATTCTAGGTCAAATCATTTGTTAAAGAATTTCAGTAATTGAAAGGACATCTTTTCACAATTTTAAGAATAAGTTCAGAAAATTTAAAGACTAGGATTTGGGGAAAGATTTAACAAAGCACTGAATAAAAATCATGAAAATTCCTAAAAATCCTCCGAGAAAAATTACGACAGCGAGAACAATAAATCACTCAAACTAGAGACAAATCAGAAAGGACTACAACCCTGTTGCTACTAAAAAGAGGCTTTGCACTTTCCCAATATTAAAATTTAATGATTAACATCCAAAGACAAACTTACAAGTAGAAACTTGACCAAAAAGGGATAAGTCTTAGGTCCTAGGAGCTGAGAACAGCCCACTGTGTATCGCAGAACTTTTGATGATATCAACGTTGGAAACCGTTCTTGGCATTTGAACATGATTTCAAATCTTGTGGCAGATTGCTTCTCCATGGGAACACAAACTAAAGGCTGAAGAGACGGCCAAACTTCACTCTCAAATGTGCTTGCAGAAATCTAGAATAACTGAAACTTGTCATCAAGTTTTACTGATAGATATAGATATAATTTCTCACAAAAGGCCCATGGGCCATGGATAATACAAATACAACAAAACACATAAAACATAATAATAAGTTCAAATACTTTTGAAAATAACACTACGATAGAAAACCCTCCCTATGACTCCTCCCCACACTCACAAAATTTCCCAAATTTCTAATATCCACTTTGCAACTACTTCCTATTTTATTTTCTAAGCCCCTTCTACCATGACATCCCTCCCAAATATTTCCCTTCTAATTACCTTCAGTTCTTCACAATAACACATAAAATGTTCTGAATCTTCAGACTCCCCGCACATCGGACAAGAGAAGGAACCACTCCGTATCTTAGCCCTCCCTAAATACTTCCTTCTTCCCCCCAAGCGGCATAAACTTTCCCCTTGCTGATAAGACTTAAAGTATCATTTTGTAGCCCAAATTTTATATGTATTTCTTCTCCCCAGGCTTCTTTAAGTGTATTATTTACATTTCATTGAAAGCATTTTATGTTAACCGATAATGTGGCATAGCAATAATTTTTTCCCAATAACCTACTATGCGTACTAACCGTTAATTTCTTAAGCTAAAAAAAACCAGGTCCCCTTTATAACAATGCTATTAAACTTTTTATCTAACCCTATAAATCTTTTAAAATAATGTAGCTCTATTCTCTCAATTTCCACCCCCCCCCCTTTGGTCTCCATGTCTCTGCCTCATAATGTATAGCAGGTTCTAATCTACTTGCAAAATACGCTTTTGTAGCTTGATATCCTTTTCTCCTATACCCTCAATACAACTCTTTAAAAATATGTCAGTTAAACTTTTGCCTTTACTTGACATTAGAGCTATGTTTCTTGTCCACTTACCATTTGAAACAAGTCTACAGCCTAGGTAACCATACTCTTTCACTACTTTCATGAGTCTGCTACCGTAACTAAAATTTTCTTCATATGTCTTTACTCCCCTTGCAAAAACCATTACTGCTGACGTCTCCAAATTCAAAACCAGTACTTTGTCCTGAAAATACTTTTCTACACTCTCTAATGCATGCTGCAGATTCTCTACTATTTGCCAATAAAGCTATATCATCGGCATACAAAAGTGCAAACATTTTTTTTTCAAATAATTGTAATTCACTTACTTTCCTTTCCCTTAAATAGCTTTCAATGTCATTAATATACAACGAAAATAGCTTCGGAGACAAAGTAAAACCTTGTTTTCCCCCTAACCTGCTAAGTATATCCCTCAATGTCTCCTTACCAACCCACACTATAAACTTAACTGTCAAATGCATTTGTATTGAAATTCGCACAAACTGATGTGATAATCCTAAGTTAATCAAACAATGCATAAGAATTTCCCTATTTACGCTTTCGAAAGCACCCTTTAAGTCCAAAAACGCCACAAACAACTTATCCTCTTTTTTCCTGGTATATTTCCTAATTAGACTGGTTAAAATAAAAATTTCACCTATAGTACTATAATTTTCGCAAAATCCTGCTTGTATTTCGATAACTTTCTGTGATTTTTCTAGCCACTTATCTAATCTATTCCCTAACACTTTCGCGAAAAGCTTGCTTACACCATTGCCCAAACTGATCATACAGTAATTCCCGAGATGCATGCTATCCCCGTTTTTATATAACGGTATGATGACAGATGTATTCCATTGCTCTGGGCGCTGTTGATAATGGACGAAAATGTTAAAGCGATAATTTGGATGACCCATAAATATTGACGAAGACCCCACTGCCTTTCCATATCAAACAAACACAACTTAAAAACAATAGGGAAATATTTTCCAAGACAGTGCAATTTAAATCGGTGAATATTTCGGCCCTATGTCCAAGGGCTGTCTTCAGCACAACATTAAAGAAAAAATATATGTACAAACAACTTATATCAAAATACCAAGTTTAAAAACTAAAAATGCTTTTAAAAAACCTTTAAAACAGCCCCAGTATCCTTACTTCAACGAAGTTCAACCAGGACTGATAAATAAAATGATGAGAGAGGATGAATTCATTCAAACGAAATAAAAGATGCCGTAGACAAAGTTTTAAGAGAAGAGCAGTGCGGTTTTAGAAAAGGTAGAGGATGTGTTGACCAAATTTTCACTCTTAGGCTAACAATTGAGAAGTGCCTAAGTTTTCAAACACCTTTGGTCCTCAGTTTTATAGATTATGAGCAAGCGTTCGATTCTGTTGATAGAAGAGCTTTAGTAAAGGTTCTATCCTTGTATGGTATACCAGACTAATACATTAAAGTGATTAGTGCTATGTACGAGAATAACACTGCTGCGGTTAAGGTAGGAAATGAGGTTAGCAGCTGGTTTTGTATTAAATCAGGAGTTAAGCAGGGTTGTGTTCTATCCCCCTTTATATGGATTATTTTGAAGTACTTTGTTTTAACGAACACAGGAAAGGCAATGGGAGACCAAGGAATCAAATGGGGAGGAAAAAGTCTCCTGGACTTGGATTATGCTGATGATTTAAGCATCCTAGATGAAAGTGTGAGCAAAATGAATGAAGTTTTAGAGGTTTTGCGAGTTCAGGGTGCTAGAATTGGTTTGAAAATTAATGTTAGGAAGACTAAGTCACTAAGGCTAGGAATAAGTGAAGATGAAAAGGTGACGATGGGTAATTCAAAGATTGATCAGGTGGGCAGCTTCACTTACCTTGGTAGTATTATTAGTAAAGATGGTGGGAGCAGTGAAGATGTTAAAAGCAGAATAGCGAAGGCTCAGGGTGTTTTTTCACAGTTAAAAAAAGTTTGGAAGAATAGGAAGATAAGTCTGCAAACAAATATTAGAATATTAGAAGCTACAGTGACGACAGTGGTCAAATATGGCTCTGAAGCATGGGCGCTCCGAAAAGCGGATGAAGATTTGCATTTGCTAGATGTCTTCCAGAGAAATTGCTTAAGGATTGTTCTGGGTACCCGGCTGACTGACCGTATTTCAAATAATAGGCTATACGAAAAATGTGGTTCAATACCGCTTTCTAGGTCTATAATGAAAGAAAGGTTGAGGTGGTTAGGGCACGTTGTGCGGATTAAGGATAACAGATTGCTGAAGATACTACCTTTCGGCCAACCGTCTACGGCTGAACAAATGGCAGGTCGTCCCCGTCTGAGGTGGGCGGACGTCATAAAAAAAAATTAAAAGAAATGGGAACTTCGGGGGCGGTGTAAAAAGGGAGGCTTTGAATATATTGGGGTGGAGGAGGAGCGTGCTTTGCTGTGTTGGCCTCAGGCGGCTTGGTGCTGCGATGAGTTGTTAGTAGTAGTAGTATTAACTGCAAGTTTTCAAAGCTAATCTTGCTTTTTTAGCAGCTAGTCTTAAAGGCCTTTTTGTAACGGGTTCAATACTATTCAATATGAACCCGTTACAAAAAGGCCTTAACTCTAAGTGTTAAATTATGCACACGATCCTAGCTTCATAGCTAAAAATAATAGCAAAATGCTTGCAAGTTGGAAATGCGAGAAAGTGTTTGTAGGCTGGGGTCCCGCGTATTCCCCCCGCGGAAAATACATGTAGAATATATTGTGTAGAATCAACCAGGTCGTGGTAACGAACTTTAAGCACCCGTAAGGATTGAATCCGGCCAATAGTAACCAAAACTTTAAAAAAAAAAAGCTTGATTGGACTGCTTTGAGTGAAAAGAAGGTGCCCAATGAAAACATCAAAAGAATTAGCTTTTATGCTGATTCTCAATATATACAAGTATTAAGTTTGATATTGCACATCAATGCTACGAAACCGATAGAATTTCCTTAATTTTGAAAAATGAGGATTCTCAAAAAGCCAATTGGTTTGAATGAAAACGATTAGATTCGGTTTACTAAAAAATCTTACTGTGGAGGTTTAAAGTTCGTATCTACAAAAATATGGGATTTGGCAGATTTTCCCAGAAGAAACGGATGCGTGTTTTGTTTCCCAGTGATGATCGCATCAAACTGATGGTCCTTAAAGACCGAGAGAGGACGCATTCGAACGGAAATTAAAAGTTGTAGGGCCCTTGTACAGTGACGGAAAATTGTGCCACGGAAAAATGGCACAATCTTTTTTTGTTTTGCCATTTTAAGGCCCCAAACTACAATTTAGCCCATGGAGGACCGAGTTGCAATTCATTAAAAATCTGAGACAGTCAAATGGTTAAAAAATATCAAAGAACAATATACTGAGATTACCGCTTGCGAAACTTCATGTTATTTAAGTTAAGCTAAATTAAACTAAAAAAGACCCTTAAAGGTCCTTCAGACGGTCGCAAGGGGTGGGCTGGTATCATGTACCATAGTCGTCAGCAGGGGCGTTACATTTGGGGGTGAAGAGGGGCATTCTCCCCCAATGTTTTCAGAAAGTCCGACAAGAAATTTAAATCGGTTTAATAGTGAAACGAAGCACCACTTATTTAACGCCTTAATTTTTTTTTTTTTGGGGGGGGGGGAGGGGTAAATAAGCTCATGCAAATATGTGACGTACACCTCTAGTCGACACCGAACCAACTCAATGCAAAGTCATTATTAGTACTTCTTAGTCCCAGCCAGCTATCTCTGGGCACTTCAATTGTAGGGCAACTTTTTTACAGATGCCTCTATTATTAAATTATTACAACTATATTTAAAGAAAATTATTTTCTTTACCCTTTATCTTAACCCTGTTATGATAACTGAGCCCGTAAAACATGAAAGAAAATAAAATATATAAAAATGTAAAATAAACACAATAGGATATTCTACACCTAACATTCTGCCTATATTTTTAAAAATAGGCAGAGTATTCTAAAATTCATTCTTTTCTTCATTATTTTCGTTTGCTATACTTTGTCTTTGGCCACTTAATTTTGCATGTGATGGTAACTTTCCCCAGGATGAGTTTTTCACGGGGAGGAATTTTCCGCAAGGAGGCAATTTTCCGCGGGGAGATTTTCCAGGGGAAATACACCTAGCACCAGCAGGCCAAACTCAAGGAGACTAAGCTGCTTAAATTGGGAATAAACGAGATGAATAAGTGATGTTAGGTAACAAGCAAATTGACCGAATACCTTGGTTGAGAGTACTGACTAGTCGAATACCTTCATTTAACTAGGTAGGATCGTATTATTAGTGAGGATGCAGCAAAGACAAACGAAGTTGAACAGGCGAGGCACAGGGCGTTCTCCCCATTTGAACAAGGTTTGGAAGAATAGGAAGATATGAATTTGAGCCAAGGGTTATGATACAAGACGCCATGGTAATGATGGTGGTCATGTACAGGTCTAAAATATGGATGCTTCAAAAGATTGACGAGAATATGCTAGATATTTTCCAAAGGATTTGTCTAAGGCTAGTTCCAGCTATTCATTTTAATGACCGTGCACTAAAGAACAGGCTGTACAAAAAATAAGGTTAGATATCCACTTCCTTACCCTATAATGAAAGAGAGATTAAAATCATTTAATTACGTTTTACACATGAAGGAAGATAGCTTGCCACAAATTGTCCTTATTGGTAATCCGGATAAGGCTGTTGTGGTAACAGTTCCTTCAGTTGGAGGAGGGGAGCTCTGAATTTTGTTTCCCTTCGCCATAGATTTTGAAAATTACCTTTATGGGGGGGGGGGGTATTTTTATAGAAATATACCGTTTTTGGTATTTTTATGGAGAAAACTGAAAAACGACAAATTTGCCCCTTCCCCTCGATTTTGATACATACATTATACTTTCTTTTTTTTAATTGTGAATTGAGGCTACTAGGTGGTAACCATAAATAACGATTCAAAGAAAGTAGGATCTTCAAAAGATGGAGTAAAGAGTGAAGCTCTGAATAGAGTGCATACCTAACGAGAATGCCTAACTTTATTGTGCACAGACGACTTGGAGTTACAATGAGTTGTCAGTAGTGGTAACAATAAATCAGCTAGCTCTATTTAAAGATAAGCCTGACTAATTCTTCATCTTAAACACAGTGAAATCCTGAGAATGAGAATGTTTTCATTAAATAACTGGGGACAAATACAAGCAAACTGGTTATGCACCTTCCTTTTCATATCTCTCTATTTTTTGTTTTATAAAATTAATCGATTAATAAGTATTCCAATCAACTGGCTGTTTCAAGGAAGCAAATTACAAATTTTCAACAAAACCATTGTAGCCATACTAGCTCAGCAATTCTGAGATTTCTTGAATGTTTCAAATGATAAACCCAGCATTGGATATCCAGTCTTTTTAAATTTTTTTTACAAATTAGAAAAACATCATATAACAGTATATAAAAACTTAATAACAGAAAAAAAGGAAAAAACCTTGTCGAACACAGCTAACACTGCTTTTGCTGCTTCTGATCCTAATATATGCTTTTTGGAGCCAACTTCAGTAATTTCAGCAACTAAGGATCCAACAGCCTCTTTGCCTGTTTTCTCTGATTCTGCTATGAGTCTATTTGCCAGAATTTGAGCTCTTCTAAAGTCAGTCACCTCCTAATAGAATTCAAGCTATTATTTGTGTTATAAACGAATCTATTTGGCACAAAAAGATAATACAAAACCACCAAAACATGACCCTACGAAGAGAGGGTACATTGAATGCATAGGGGGGAGGGGGAGGGGGGGGGGTCAAATTACACGAAAGAAAGACGAAAAATACTAAAAGTAATGGTACATAATAAGTAACAGGATGAGACAAGAGAATGAAAGGAAAAGGTAAAGGAAGGTTGGTATGTCCACTATAAGGCTTCTAGAAAACAAAAAGTGATCATTCCATTCTACTATATTTCAAATGGCTTCCTTCTTACAAGTATCTTATGTGAACATAGACACACAAACGTTCAACCTTTTAGCGGGGGGGCTACCACATTATTTATAAAAGGGGGGGGGGCTACCACATTATTTGTAAGGGGGCTACCACATTGTTTGTAAAAGGGGGTGAACTGACAAAAAACAAACATTTAAAGCCAATACTTCTATTTTTTAAGGGACTATTTTATTTAATTAAGCTACAGTTTTGATTATTAATTCAAGAGGTTGTTTGGACAGTGGCATTGAATTGAGGAAGGAGGAGGTTGCAGAGGGGTAGTTGCTCCCTAGATTTGGAAAAATAGATTTTTTGGTATTTTCATTGAAAAATAGTTTTTTGTACTTCAATGTAAAACGAAATGAAATTAATTAAAAAAAAACTTTTTCAACAGAATAAGTTTTAAAAAAAAAAGTAATGAGCTCCATTAAACCAAAATGAACAAAAATAGAATCAAATAATTTACCAAAAATACAACTACCACAAATCAGTATCAATAAATAAATGAATCCCAAACCAAACTGAAATTAAAATAAATAAGAGTCAGACTCAAAACGAGCAAAAATTAATATTAGTAGGGTTCTAAACCCCAAGCTTTCTAAAAGCCAGAATAGAATTTGTACTTTACTGAAAAAAATTCTTTTAAATGTTCTTACTTTTCTAACCTTAAGAAATCAAACATCAATTAAGATTTTAAGTAATAAATATCAGTATATGTATACTAAACTGACAATGCAGATTTTTTTTTCAGGAAATTCATTTGAAATTTTTTCAGTTCTTTTTTTTTTATGAGTTTCAGAACCACCCCTCAAAGGTTGAAGAATAAAAAAGGAATATGTATAGTTTTGGTGATAAGAAATATTCATTGCACAAACTTTGCTTCAGGTTTTGTTATGTTTATTGTTAATGAATGAATCCTTTCTTTCTTCAAAAAAAAACTAACTAGGCCTAAAGCTTAAAAAGAAGTTAATTAAATATTATACCCTAATAATTACTGTGAGAACGTAAAATTAGAAAATAGAAACAGCCTTCTTGGGCGGCCAAAAATAAGCCAAATTCACTGAGCTCCGGCTGAGTAAAGATTCGATAGCCGGAATGTCAACTCATTTTCCAATAGAAGCGGGGAAGGGGCTAAGAATACAGGAATTATTTTCGTTGGCTTGATCTGAAGGAATAGAATGAATACTAGCTATTCAATGTAACTCCCCTATCAGAAGCCCAATGGACATATTTGACTTTAAAAAAAAAAAGAAGAAGATTCTTTAGAGCCATTGCTGGCGCATAGGGTGTCAAATAAACGTTTCAGTTGCTAGGTTTTTTTTTACAGGGACAAGTAGCAAGCTTGTTGCCCAACCTTACTGTGGCGGGGATCAAACCCCAGGCCCCGTATTACCAAGCAGAGCATCAACCCACTGTTCTACAACAGGATATGCTTGTCTTTGCAGTAATACAAATAGATTCATTGGCTGTGTCCAAGCCATGATGGCCAATTACATGGCACAGGGTTTTTACTTATAACTAAAAGTCAGAGAAACCAGATGAAATGCTTCGGAAATCGCTCAAGAATGAAAAACAGAGCCAATTGTAAATTCTTAGCAGGTCTTTTTTTTCTTTTGCTTGGTAAAATTAGAGACCTGCCAATTCAAATAAACTTCAATATTCCAATATACTTCCCCTACAATTAAACTTCAGATGACCAAAACTACAATTATATTAAGAAATATTGTAAAAAAACTGACAATAATTTATCAAGAAAATATGCTTAAAACTTTTTTGCATGCAGACTAACAGTCTGAATAGTGCAGGTATTAAATTGTCCTATTGTTTGCCTCTCATTCCAGGCAATCTAAAGGTCCTATATCAATATTAAATTCTTGGTCAACTTGCCTGAGACTGTAGGCTACGCAGGCATGCCTTTTAAAAAAACTAACAAACAAGTATTTGTCCAATAAGAGTTATACTTACTCCCGGCATTGACCTGTGCAGTCATTTAAACATTTGCCTCTCAATTACTTGGACTATCTGTCTTGGCTTTTTTCTTTCTACAATTGGCCACGTCTTGATGCACACTACTCCAAAATACTTGATTTTCATATGATTTTGAATTGAAAATTAAGTATTTTGCAGTAGGCACACAGTTTATAGAATTATCCAGTATGATCATTCTCTATGTCACCCATTATAAAAACCCAGACCGGGGTGCGAGTGCTCCGGAGAACGTTTATGCAGATATAAACATAAGCGAAGTCAGATCTTTTCATGGGTGGAAAAGTCAGACTGTGATCTAATCGGAAACAAGTGGAAACCCGCTATTGCGAATAATGGACTTTGTTGGAAACAATCGGAAACATGCATCCCGCTAATGCAGAAATAAGTGGGAGGAGCTTTTTGTTCGCACCGAGAACGAAGACCAGAAATGATCTGCGATAAGCTTACTATCTATAAACTGTGAGTAGGCATCAAGACATGGCTAATTGTAGAAAGAAAAATCCAAGACAGATAGTCCAAGCAATTGAGAGGCAAATGCTTAAATGGCTGCGCACACGGGTAAATGGCGGGAGTAAGTATGACTCTCTTATTGGATAAATACTTGTTTTTTAGTTGCTGGAAAGGCACGCCAGGTTCCCAAGTTTCTCCCCCACATTCTTCCAAGTACCTATTTCGAGCTGGTTCAACTCTTGAAGAGCTTACAGTCACACTGCTGAACCCCATGACAAACAATCAGGGGTACCAGGACTTGAACAACCTGCCCCAAAAAAACATTGGATTGCAAATCCAATGTGTCAACCACTTGGTTGATACAGTCAGTTGGCAATTTATAAATAGCTGATTCAAAACTTATAATAAGATGGTGTAAGTAAAATGACAGCCAGCAAGCAGCATGCATATTACCCAATCCAATGTGTCAACCACTTGGTTGATACAGTCAGTTGGCAATTTATAAATAGCTGATTCAAAACTTATAATAAGATGGTGTCAGTAAAATGACAGCCAGCAAGCAACATGCATATTACCCTCACTGTGTACTCAAAAGGTTTTACTTTTCTACCGCAATCTATAGCACAACTTCAACTAAACATAATAGATTTATACATTTTTGACTTTTCATGAGAATTTCTTCAGATTAAGAAGGAAGGAATTTACCCCAAACCCCTCTTCATTTTGAAAATACATTTGGACTGGATATATACTTGGGATAGGAATATATTTGCAGTCATAGTCATGAGTAATTGCAGTTGCAAGTAGTTGCAGTCGTTGTAGTAGCAGCAGTAGTTGGGGCCTTGAAAGTATCAAGTTCACATCCTTACCTCTTCCTAAATTATGGCAGATACGCCTTTTTGATAACCTGGATGCATATAGAGACTTTTGACTTAGTCCAAATACCCCTCAGCATTCAATGAAGTTTCATGTTGATACCCTTACCTTTTCTGGACATACCCAGGATGAAACATCCCCCTTTCCCAATGATAAATCCTGTGTGTAAACAATGGAAAAATTACAAAAATTCTTTCTATTTATAAATAAGATGAAAACTCAGATTCACAAAGCAATGAGTAAAACTTTTATTGAAGGTAGTGGAAAAAATAAGTCTAAATAATTTTGGTTTCACATGTGAAGACGTTTATCAATACAAAGAGAAAAGGAGGAAAATCTAGAATAAATAACTAAAAGGCACAAGAACACAACATAGAAGATGAAACCTCATTATATGAGTTTGGCAAGAAGAAAGCCAAACCAAGTTGAATAAATAAATAATGGTTTCACATGTGAAGACCTTTATCAATACAAAGAGAAAAGGAGAAAATCTAGAATAAACAACTAAAAGGCACAAGAACACAACATAGAAGATGAAACCTCATTATATGAGTTTGGCAAGAAGAAAGCCAAACCAAGTTGAATAAATAATAATACATAAGTCCAAGACAACTAGAAATATCTTCTAGGCTAACATGAAATTGTAACACAATGAAACAATCTTTCTATATAAAAAATCTTAAGCATAACAGAGGTTAACAAAACCAAAAGCCTTGCTTTTGACACTCAAAAGACTTGCCTTAACGAAACTGACACTCTTGCCTTAAAGGGTTTTCAGGAGTGACATCTTCACTCCTATTTGTAGTAACTTCTGTTTTTTTTAAGTTTTATTTAATAATTTTATTTTTTGCTTGTTTCAAGTTTGATATGATTGTTCATTTTTAATAGTTATCAAAACTTCAACCTTGAGCAGTAAAATAAAAGACAGATATTTGGAGCTCAGAAGCATTTCAATGTTTTATTAATATGTGCATATTCTTCAAGGGAATAGAAAAGATCCACTCCTTTTTAAGTTAATGATAATAAAAGATTAGCAATTTAGGATTGTAGAGTTTTGTAACAAGTTTTTGTCATCCAAAAAAAGAGAGAAAGAAAACAAAACAAATATACTGCTATATTTGACAGTAGCAGTAAGGTGTAACAATAAAGTTTTGCACCAAGTTTTTGTCTGCCAAAGAGAGGGAAAAAGAAAATAAAACAAATATACTGCTATATTTGACAGTAACAGTAAGGTTTAACAGTAACATTTAAGTTTTGTAGCAAATTTTTTTCCAAAAGAGAGAAATAAAAAAAAAAAATAGCCCCAAAGCTACAAAACACTGAGCTTTTCACCTACATTTTTCGTCATCACTCCTGATGTCTGAAGTTGCTCTTTAGCAGCATCCAGGAAATAGTTGACTGGCAAAATATGTTTACTGTTTACAACTGTCTTCAGACATTCATAAAAGCCATGCCTGGAATTATCAGATCCAGCTGCAAGTCCTTTGAGAAGTCTATTGATGCAGTATTTTGCCTTATCTGGCAACTCTTCCACTTTTTTATTCTGGAAAAAAGATTAAAGCTGTATCACACAGGATTTTTCAGTTAAGTTACCATATCTAGATACCAGGGTATGTTTCAATGAACTAAATATTTAGTAACAGATAAAACCATTACAACTCTTATTTTACTATATTGTATCCATTCATGTGTTGTGATTGCACATTGTGGGCAAATATGTTATAACATAATATAAAAGAATTCAAACAATCCAGAACACACAGTAAAAAAAATATAAAAATCATAAGGATGTTTCTTTTGTCTTTTTAATCAGCCATTTGATGATAGAAAAAAAGTGTTATTGATCATATATATTTTAATAATATGCTCCCTTCTAATTTCGAATTTTTTCTGCAAATTGTGATTCCTACAGCAATTAAACTAGGCTACCTGGGGATACTGTGTACAAAATCTGGCATGCAACTCAGGCATCATTTATCATTAGATATTTTGCAACATATTTGGAATACAATCATGGGTAACATTTGTCAAGCTAAGCATCTTGCTGCATTTCAAGTCTGTAATAGAAAATTTCTTTTTCACAAAAAAAAGTGAGCAAATTTTGTATTTCCCATTGCTAAATTTGATTCTCTTTTTAGTTTTACTTAAATTCTTTCTATGATCTCTTTATTTGAGCAAGTTACCCACCCCCCCCCCCCCTCTTTATTTCAATCTTTGGTACTGGGATAATATAGACACTTAGGTAATATAGATACACCATTCCAATGCACTCTGGGTAACAAGCTTAAAATACATTATAGTCAAAATAGGTAGCAGTAGTAGTAGAGACACATAATTAATAGGTTTTCCTGCTTAGATTACACATGCATTTCTGAGAGCTTAAAATATGAATTTTAAATGCAAGTTAATTTCTTGGTTTTTAATTAATCAACATTGACAGCAAGTAGTATTTGGTCACAGATTAGCAGAGTTCAAATTGCTACTTAGGCTAGAAAATTGATATTCACAATCTGAAATGGCACTCAGGATTGGACATGCTTTATGTTTTTTGTTGTGATGAATTCAGATGCACTATGACCATCCATGACCAGGGTATTATGTACAGAGGTGTCTATGTACTTACTATAAAATAAGTTCCACAAAGAAACATGCCCAAGAGGCAGATCTTGAACCAAGTGGATGGACAGCCTAATGAAGTTCCTAAATATGGCCAACATCGCTGTTGCAAAGACCCCCCCCTCCTTAACAGGTCAGTCTGCCAGTAGATTCAATTATACTTGCTACATATCAGAAAGCAAGAATTTCATCAACAATAATTTGTTTTTCTATAGCCCAGGACTATATGGGACCTATGACAGAGGGGGAGGGGGGAGATCTGGCAATTAATTGCAAAAATGCACAAAAAACCATGAACACAAGCATAAATTAGCAATCTAAAAATCTATGTTTTTCTGTTCTGGCATGTCCTCTTCCTTCTGGAGAGCTGCTATTCCAAACCTTTACTGAGTAGACTGGTGTTCCAGTCTTGGAAATAACCTTCTACAATTATTTTAATTCAAATATCAGAGCAAAATAAGAGCCATTGTGATCTATGAATTGGTCCATAGTCGGGAGCGTCGTTTGGGGGTAGCAAGGGGGGGGGCAGTTGCCCCCTCAATAATGTAAAGAAAAGAAATATACATCCCATGCCCTTTGACTATCCAGATCAAACATTAAATACATCCCACTGGTACTTCTAGGGAACACCATTCCATTTGATATCTAGTAACTTCTCAAAAGCTTCATCATTGGGTGCTGAGAATGTTGTATCTGAGAAGATATTCCAGTGGTTTTCAACACAGCAGGAAAAACTGTTGCTGGTGTCAAGTTTTGACAGATTGCTTGAACAGCTTCTTTGAATGTCCCCTCCTGTCAGTTTAAATATATTGGGAGGGATGGCAGGTTCTTGTGAGGTAAGCTTATATGTCATAAGCTTATCAGGTCTTTTTGTCAGTAAACTGGTGCAGAAAATGTCAGCTCCTTTAAACATTGACCTTAAGGCTTGTCTCTCATCTTTGTTATTGCATTAGTAGCTCTCCTATGCTCCCCTTCCAGAATTTGTACATCACCCTTGTATCCTGGTGATGCTATGCACATTCCTAAATCAGGCGCTGGTCTGACAAGGGCCTTATACAACCTCATGAAAACATAGGGAGAACTACTGGATATAGTTTTTATCAGAGTCCTAGGACAGAGTTGGCATGAGATGCAGTCGTCTAGCAGTTTGCATGAAATTTATACTGGTTGTCAACAATGATTCCATGTTTCCATGTCCCCCAACCCCCCAGCAATGGGGGGTTGGGGGCCAACAATCCAGAGCTTTTGTGCACCCTTCCTGTTTACCTTCCCCAGATTTCTCCAGGTACCCATTTAGAGCTGGGTTGACTCTGGCTGAGCTTAGAGAGTCAAACCACTGGCCCCTGTCCCAAACCAAATAACTGAATACACTAGGATTTGAACCCTTGCCCTCTCAGACAAAGAATCCTAAATCCAGCACACCAATCCACTCACCCTAATTGGTAGCAGCTTCTAAGTACTTTCTTGGGTAAATATTTAGGGTGAGTGACCATCTCCAGAATTAAACTTGGATAATCGATTTTCTATCTGGATAACATACACCTAGTTTAGCTTGTCTGTGAAAAAATTGTGAAAACTGTGGCTACAAGTGATTAATTTGCTGTGATGATATTGAACTAATAAGAGAAAAATACATGTATCATGCTGGAATAGTGTGATTCTTATAGACTTAGCTGTTTTTTTCCTAGAATTTATCCTAATGTTTGGACTTTACACTAACACTACCTAGTGGCGCTTCATTCCTGTGTTCCTGGTTGTGTTCTGTTATCCAAATTGCGTTCTGTTACCTGTTACCTGAGTTGCGTTTTTATTTGTTGTTGCCTTGATATCAGTGCCTGAAAGCTGCAAAATGCCACCAAAAAGGCACCAAGAAAGCCCAAAAAAGGCAAAGACATTTGCACTGCTTGTGATGAGAATCTGGATGAAGAATCTAGTACAATGAACTGTGACATTTGTAAACAATGGCTTTGCATTGATTGCCTTGAAATCAGCAAACCGAGTATAATCTTCTGATAAAAATGACAAGGAGATTAGGTTGCAAGTGGAAGTGTCCTGTTTGTAAGGGTAATGCCCATAGTGGCACCAGTGCAGCTGAAATACAAGCCATAGTTAACAAAACGCTTGAAGTGCCCCAAGGCATGGTTTTGGGCCCAACTCTATTTAACATCTATATTAATGATGCATCTTCAATCATAAAAATAAGATTTGCTTATATGCAGATAATTCCAAAATAATTGGTCCAATTTATGACCCCCAAAGTACCAAAGACATCCAAGCAGATCTCAATGCACTCTCAATGTGGGCAAAAACCTGGCAACCAGAATTTAATATTCTGAAATGCAAGGTCATACACTTTGGAGCAAACAACCCTCTCCACCAGTCACTGTGAAAAAGATCTGGGAGTCTTGGTTGATAACAAGCTTAAATTCAACTTACACACACAGTCTGCAGTACCCAACCAAACTCTCAGTACAATAAAGAGAATGTTCTGCAGTAGAACTCCAGCAGTGGTTACTAAGCTCCTAAAGGGCCTGACCCAACCAAAATGAGAATTTCGGATGTCCATTGCTATGCCAGTTAACCAGCTTGACTAATCGATTCTGGAATTGGTGCAGCAACGAGCACCAAAATGCAGAAGGGGTTTTCAAAATTTGCCATATTCTACTAGACTCCAGAGGCTCAATATACCATCTCTCATATACCAACGTAAGTGAGGAGATGTATTGATGACATACAAATTGATCTGGAACCACAATATCATCCCTGACTTATTCCAGTTAGATAGTTTTTTTCAAGAACAAGAGGGCGCCCCCTGAAGCTCTACCAGAAACATACTAATACAAGGCTGCAAAACAAATTTTTCTCCAACCATGTGGACAGCCCATGGAATTCCCTTAGCCAGAATGCAGTCATGTCCCGTAATACCAAAGCCTTCAAGTCAGCTGTTGACAGAGATTGGTGCAGCAAGCCATGGCGCACAGTTGTGATGTGCCCAATGATCTGAGTCACCATCATCATTAACTGGCATCTACAGGATTCATCTTTATTGCTGGCAAGTGTGATTTAAGGTAATTTAAGGTAAGGATAAGATGTTTTAAAAATGTTGCCAATAGATTTTGTATGCACTGCCTAGGCTAGGGTAAAAGACTTCTTTTTGGGAGAGACCACTTTTCTTAGATATTCCACTTTTCAGGAAAAATAGAGATGGGTTTTCAGACCACACCTATGTGGTCTACAGCATGATGCAATGTGAGGGTAGTAACAAGAGTGTGCCTTTTATCTGCCTTCTAGGTGAAATTTTCATTTGTTAGCATAAATTAAAAATGTGGTCTCTTGTTTTGACAAGCAATTGAAAAGAAAAAAAAATTATATTTAATATTTGTGATCAGTCAAATAAATATCAAGCTATAGGCTATCAACAGAAAATCAGCTTTCTGTTAATATGTGAATAAAACTGAAACACTAAAAGGATATATAGATTAAAATAGGATAATTGGTATTTCTGAAATGAGTTGGGTACTTTTGCATTTTCAGGGCCTCTCTAAAAAGTCAAGTTTGGTTAATACTAATGAAATTAAATGGAATGACTATATAATAGTTTAGAAACAAATTTGGGCAATAGATTTGCATATTACGGGGAGTTGGGGGGGGGGAAAAGCATAGCATACATTAAATACATAACCTAACCTAGGTACCTTTTTTCCCCAAAAAACACCAAAGAACAATACTTTAAATATTTCAAAACCATGCTATACAATGTGTTTTGCTACTATGGTGTATTGAATCATCTTGTAAAAACAGGTTTTTCATTGTGTCTTTCCTGTTTGACTGTAGCATCTCTTGTTGGACTTCTTTAGAGGGGCCCTGATAATTCAAAAGTACCATGAGTCCTTCTAGGTAAGCAAATAAACTAAAAATTTCAAATGTTTTTTAAATAATGTTTATAATAACATTATGATGCACAGCTTAGATCTTTAGCTATTCATTGATATTTACAATTCTTCTGAATTCCTATTTGGTAACAAGATGAGAGGGTTTTGTTTTACATACTTTTGCTCAATTGGATACTGGTTGCTTACCCTACTTTTATTTGCTTTTTTTTATAGACACCTTAATTTACCTATTTTTGAAGGTGTAGACTACTACTGGTTGTTTGGGTGGCTTTGGTAACTAGGCAAGTCCCAAGCACCAGAAACAAAATGCCTAGCTTAAGCAAAACATTAACATCAAGGAAAGCCAAAGGGAGTATGGTAAATTTTTACCAAATCATATTATTGACTTACAAATAAAGTGACTTGATGCCTTTTTTTATGCTCTTTCCAAATATAATGACCATTTTTGTTGGAAATGAATTTTACCCCACCCCTATATATACCAATTCATGGTATATATTTGGGTAAATTTCTACTAAATCATATTATTGAGTTAGGAATAAAGTGAATACACCATTTGATGCTTTTTTTTATGCTGATTATGAACATAATAATCATTTCTATTGGATATGAATTTCAGCCCTCCCCCCTATATATGCAGATTCTGGGTTAGGTTGTAGAAATATATACCCTGAATTGGCATATATAGGGGGGGGCTGAAATTCATTTCTGATAGAAATGATTACTATATTTGTAATCAGCATAACAAAAGGCATTGAGTGGTATATTCACTTTATTCTTAACTCAATAATATGATTTGGTAGAAATTTAGGTAAAATTCTACAAAATCATATTATTGAGTTAGGACTAAAGTGAATACACCAGTTGATGCCTTTTTTAATGCCAATTACAAATATAATAAGCATTTCTATCGGAAATGAATTTCAGCCCCTCCCCCTATATCTTCCAATTCCGGGTATGGGTAGGTATATCCTATTTAGGGGGGGGGGGGCTGAAATAAATTTACAAAAGAAATTATCAATAAATTAAAAAAAATCATAAAAAAAGGCATAAAATGGTTTATTAACTTTAGTCCTAACTCAATAATATGATTTCATATAACTTTACCAAAATTCACCTATATTTGCACATTAGGGGGGTAGGGGTAAATTTTAAACTTACCTCCCATTTACATCAGAAATAAAATGTGAATAAAACTGAAACACTGAAAGGGGTCAATATCTACCAAGTCATATTATTGAGTTAGGACTAAAGTGAATACACCATTCAATGCCTTTTTTTATGCTGATTACGTATATAATAAGCATTTCGGTAAAATTCTACTTTAGTTACTTTTACCTATCTTGGAAAGGGGTGAGGCTAGGAAAATAAAACTTTTGGGGATGGGTCTACAGGCTAAAATATGTCCTGGGAAGGTATTTTGAAGTACTTATCTCCTTCCCTTCTCCCTCTAGAGGATCCTGAAATTTGCCTACATGACAAGTTTATACCTATTGAAATTTTGACAAAACAACATTTTACCTTAATTTTCAGTTATAAGATTCTTTTTCTCTGGCTTTAGTTCTGAAAATGCAATTCCTGTTATTTGATTAGTAATTTAAGTCATATCAATGTTAATTTTCAAAATTTAGGAAATGTATTTGCATATCTTTAAAACTCTATAACTAAGGATTGAGCAAAGTTGTGAGTCAGAAAACAATTTTGTTGGACTTTATTTTAAGCAGAAGATCTATTTTACAAGGTTGCACTTTTATAACACACAGATTTTTAAAGGTCATCAAAGGTCAGGATCCTCTAGAGGGAAAAGGAGTGGAGGTAGGTTGCCTATTTCAAGATATCTTCCCAGGACATACTTTAGCCTGTAGATCTATCCCTGAAAGTTTCATTTTCCTAACCAAACTCCTTTCCAACATAGCCAAAAGTAGCTAAAGTATAATTTTACCAGCATTTCTATCGGCAATGAATTTCAGCCACTCCCCCTATATATGCCAATTCAGGGTTAGGTTAGGTATAGCCTATATAGGCTAGGGGGGGGCTGAAATTCATTTCTGATAGAAATTCTTATTATATTCATAATCAGCATAAAAAAGGCATCGAATAGTGCATTCACTTTATTTGAAACTCAATAATATGATTTGCTAGCCTACATATTGACTCTGAAAGGATATATAGGCTACATAAAAATAAAATAATTGGTATTTCCAAAAAAAGGTCTTTGTAGGTAAGCCAATAAAGTAATAATTTTGAGTTTCTGATCTTAAATAATCTTAATAGGTTAATAGCCTAACCATATTGATGCATAGCTGAAATTTTTAGCTAGGCCTATTCATTGATAGCATATATACAATTCTTCTCGATTCCTCTTTTGTAAAAAGGAGTGAGGGTTTTAGCTTTACATAATTTTGCTCAATTGGATAGCTTATTGGTTTTTTACCTGCTAGATGTAAAAATTTGATTTTTATCAACACTGTTGGGCTAAACTAAGGGTAGACTGACTTACCTGAAGTAAACCCCTTACTATCGCAGCTAATTTATTTATACATGCTTTTTGCTTCTTTTTATCTTCAACTTTTAGCTCCCAAAAGAGATTAAGAGTCTTTTTATCAACTTCTCTTGCTGTCATGCTTGAGTAGCGTGAAAGTTGTATTTAAATTCTTTGCTGCAAATAAACGACGCTATTCTTTTGCCGACTTTTTCAGGCTCTCTTTTCGGTGGCGAATAGGTGAATTTTAGGGCGAAATGGTGAAGATGGTGTGGCTCGAATTTTTAGACGACTGATTTTTCACCGCCGGTAAGATAGCGGTAGGAAAAATTTGTTGGAAGAAATATTTTTTGCGCGAGATTTTCAAAACAAAAATCATGTACACAAATAGTCAACTGGAGTTTATTAATAGTTGCATGATTGATCTCAGCTTAGTTCTAGCGGGGTCTTTCACCATAGACATTTTGGGCTGACTATTCATTTGTATCCTTATTTTTTTGTGATGATCATGATGAAAATCGGTGCTGATTTTGTAAATTGGCGCAGAAAACTAGAAAATATGTCAAGCCCAAATCGATGCGGATATTTTTTAAATCGGCGCTGATTTGGAAATCAGTTCCCCAAATAAGGTACGTGTGTCCAGTCCTGATTTTGAAAACAGTTCCCGAAATAATCTGCGTGTGCCCAGCCTTTTAGGAAGAAGTTTATGAAGATCTAAATTTGGTCGAAACTCGGCAAATTTTTGTTGTAGAACTTTGGGAAAATTCCACTGTTTATTCCAAATTCTCCAACTTTTCTCCCAATTTCTCACATGTTTGTTAAAAATTTCATCATATATTTTGAAATATTTCTCACCAAGGTAATTTTTTCCTAATATCTTACAACGAAAATTTCGTAAATATTATCATTTAAAAAATGGGAGCACTGGTCCATATCGGGTCAAAAAGTTTGCGCAGTTACGTGCGGACATACCTTTCAAACATTGCAGTTTAGACCTTCACATTTGCTACATAATGACACATAAAATAGAGAAAACGCAACACAAGTAAAAACACTCAAAAATATGTTGGATCGACAGTCTTTTTGAGATTTTTTAATCTCTTGCAATTCATTAACAGTAGCGTTCACTTTTCTCTGTACATCTGTTTTTTGTGATACATTTTGTTTTACTCAATGAAACCAAGTGATCACAGTACTCAGTTTGCGTCACAACCGTGAAGCAGCTTTTGTTCTTTAAAAGCAGCAGAACACAGAAGAAGCTCAAACTCGTTTAGCTTTGGGACAGAGGAAGAAAAAAAACAGATGACTAATTTATGCAAATACCTTGTAGTATTTAAATTAGAATTGGTTTGGAGGCCTTAATGAGGAAAAGACTTGAGCGATTGAAGCTGCAATACACAGTTATTTTACTAGGAATCATAGGCATCGCAGTAACGCTGCCTAAGTAAAGAACGATGTTTGCACAATGTATTATTTATTATTTTTTTTCCTTCAGACCAGGGCACTTCATATCGAAGAAGTTGTCGTTGAAACTTCGAAAAGGGCTCGTTCGCTTGGGAATTGGACTGGCTAGTGCCCTTTTTGATGGTCAAAAGTGATTGGAAAGCAACTAACACCCGTTCTACGCCAACCATTTCCCCAAATACATCCAATTAAAATTTTGGGATAGCCATTTTGTTCAGCGTAGTTGATTTCCAGATAGAAATTATGTTTTTGAGGTGAAAATTCCCCCAACAGCCCATGGGGCAAGGGTTGTAAGTTATGCCCTGAGGGCATATAAGTTTTTTTTAGAAAGCCTTGTCGTAACAACTTCAAAAAGGGCTCATTCGATTGGATATTCAAAGGCTAGTGCCCTTTTAAATAGTCAAAAGTGACTGGAGGGCAACTAACCCCCCTCTCACGCCAACTTTTTCCTCAAACAGATCCAATCACAATTTTGAGATGTCGATTTTGTTCACCGTAGTTGAAAGTTCTGGAAATTAGATCTTTGAGGATGACAACCCCCCCATACACACACACAGCCCTCAGAATAAGGGTTGTAAGTTATGCCCTGGGGGTATATAAGGTTTCTATAGAAAGAAGTGTCGTAGAACCTTCAAAAAGGGCTCATTTGATTAGGAATTAAAATGGCTAGTGTCTTTTTAATAATCGAAAGTGATTGGAAGGCAACTAACACCCCATCCACGCCCACCATTTATCCAAACACATCCAATAAAAATTTTGAGATAGCTATTTTGTTCAAAGCAATTGAAAGGTTCCGAAACTTATATGTTCGAGGATGACACTTCCCCTCCACAGCCCTCAGGGTAAGGGTTGTAAGTTATGTCCTGAGGGCATATAAGGTTTTTATTGAAACCTTTGGCGTAGAAACTTGAAAAAGGGCTCATTCCATTTGAAATTTAAAAGACTAGTGCCCTTTTTAATGGTCAAAAATGATTGGACGGCAACTAGCCCCCCTCTCACGCCGACCTTTTCTCCAGACACATCCAATAAAAATTTTTAGATAGCCATTTTGTTCAACATAGTTAAAATTATTAAAATTTTGGTCTTTTAGGATGATAATCTCCTCAGGGCCCTCAGGGCAAGGGTTCTAAGTTATGCCCTGTGGGCATCTAAGTTTTTACAGATAGAGATGTTGTAGAAACCTCAAAAAAGGCTCATTTGTTTGAAAAATAGAAGGGCTAGTGCCTTTTTTAGTAGTCTAAAGTGATTGGACTGCAACTAATCCCCCTCTCACGCCAACCTTTTCCCCAAACACATCCAATCAAAATTTTTAGCCATTTTGTTCAACGTAGTTAAAAGTTTTAGAAATTTGATTTTTGAGGATGATAACCTCCTCATAGCAAGGGTATCTGAGTTTTTAAAAGACTAGTGCCCTTTTTAATGGTCAAAAATGATTGGACGGCAACTAGCCCCCCTCTCACGCCGACCTTTTCTCCAGACACATCCAATAAAAATTTTTAGATAGCCATTTTGTTCAACATAGTTAAAATTATTAAAATTTTGGTCTTTTAGGATGATAATCTCCTCAGGGCCCTCAGGGCAAGGGTTCTAAGTTATGCCCTGTGGGCATCTAAGTTTTTACAGATAGAGATGTTGTAGAAACCTCAAAAAAGGCTCATTTGTTTGAAAAATAGAAGGGCTAGTGCCTTTTTTAGTAGTCGAAAGTGATTGGACTGCAACTAATCCCCCTCTCACGCCAACCTTTTCCCCAAACACATCCAATCAAAATTTTTAGCCATTTTGTTCAACGTAGTTAAAAGTTTTAGAAATTTGATTTTTGAGGATGATAACCTCCTCATAGCAAGGGTATCTGAGTTATAACCCAGTGGGCATATAAGGTTTTAATAGATAGCGATGTTGTAGAAACCTCAAAAAAGGCTCATTCGGTTAGAAAATAAAAGGGCTTGTGCCCTCTTTAATAGCCGAAAGTGATTGGACGTAATTTAACACGCCTCTCACACCCACCATTTTCCCCAATACATCCAATCAAAATTTTGAGATAGCCATTTTGCTCGAAGTAGTTAAAAAGTCCGGGAATTATTTTTTGAGGATTACAACCCCCTCAGAGCCCTCAGGGCAAACGTTGTAAGTTATGCCCTGGGGGCATATAAGTATTTATAAAAAGTGTTGTCGTAGAAACTTCAAAAAGGAGTCATTTGATTGGAAATTGAAAGGGTAAATGCCCTTTTCAAATTCCAACTTTTAAATAGCGATTTTGCTCAACGTTGTTGAAAGTTCTGGAAATTAGGTCTTTGAGGATGACAATCCCCCCCCCCCGCCGCACTCTGGGCAAGGGTTTTAAGTTATGCCCTGCGAGAATATAAGGTTTTTTATAGAAAGCGTTGTCGCAGATACCTCAAAAGGGCTCATTCGATTGGCAATTGAAAGGGCTAGTGCCTTTTTTCATAGTTGAAAGTCATTGGAGAGCAACTAACACCCCTCTCACACCAAATTTTTCCACAAATACATCCAATCAAAATTTTAAGATAGCCATTTTGCTCAAAGTAGTTGAAAGTTCTGGAAACTAGGTCTTTGAGGATGACAAACCCCTCACAGCCTTCAGGGCAAGGGTTGTGATTTAAGCCCTGGAGACATATAAGGTGCTTATAGAAAGAGTTGACGCAGAAACTCAAAAAGGGCTTATTCGATTGTAAATTGATTGGAAGGCTTTACATTTTTATAGTATTAATTAAAAAAACTTTTTCCACAAAATAAGTTTTTCAAAGAAAATTAAAGAACTCTATTAAACAAAAAATAAGCAAAAATAAAATCAAATAATCTACCAAGCGTGAAACTACCATAAATCAGCATCGATAAATAAATGAAACCCAAAACGAGCAGAAATCAAGGAGGCACACTTGTGCCTCAGTAGAGATGACCCTATTGATCCGAACATGACCACGTGGTTTATTGTTTTCTCAGTGTGAATGAAAAAACAGGAATTTTCTAACATGAAAAACCATGAAATTTGTCACATTTATGTCTGTTTTTATTGTTTTTGTAAGTGAGAATTTGAAAAACAGGAACTTTCTCACATTTTTGTATGTTTTTATGGTTTTTGTCAGTGAGAATTTGAAAAACAGTAACTTTCTCACTTGGAAAACCATAAACCACGTGGTGCTGTCACGAGTCAGAACACCTGTGCTGTCGACCTCAATTCACCTATCGTGAATCAATAATTCCCCTTAGAAACAACAAATTAATTTCCCTTTCTTGACAGATCAATCAATCGATGACATCATCTGTCAGACTTTAAAAATTTTCGCCTAGAAACATTTCTCCAGGAATAGATCCGAGTCATTAATGTCTTTGCCTCGGGAACAGTTCTACTGGTCGAACTCCAAAGGATATTAATAACCAAAGGCCACGGAAACAATTAGGCAAGGAACATCTTAGCGATGAATTGTTTTAGCGCGCGAAAAGGTTTCATATTAATTTGAAATGCGTTAGCGCAGAGATGCCAATAACAAAGGAACACGCTGACTTTACGTTTAGGGATTATTTGGGCGAAACCGTTTTAGACAGGTTATGGAACTATTTCGGCGAAACAGATAGAGACATTTTAAAAGAAGATTTTTGAAGAGATTTTAGAAGAGAATTTAATGGTGAAACTCTGTGGTCGTTATAATACACAAGTTTCATTTGAACAGTGTTGTGAGGTCCTCTAACCCAACCCCAAAGGGTTCCAATCCTCCTACCCCAACCCCGAAGGAAGCCCCCGGTCCTCAAAGGTCCCCCGGGCCCCCAAAGGGCCCCCGGCGCCCCCCCAGGCCCACCCAGACCCCCAAAGGCCATCCCCAGGCCCCAAATGTCCCCCAGGCTCCCAACTGTCCCCCCGGCCCCGCAACGGCCATCCCTGTGCTCCATAGGCCCTCCCTGTGCCCCCAAAGGCCCTCCTCCGGTCCCCAAAGGCCCATCGAGCTCCCAAAGGACCAACGGGGTCCCAAAGGCCCTCCACCGGGCCCAAACTGCCCCTCCGGACCCCCACAGGCCCGCCCGGTGACCCAACGGCCCTCCCGGGGCCCCAAAGGTCCACCTCCGGTCCCCAAAGGCCCCTCGAGCTCCCAAAGGACCAACGGGGTCCCAAAGGCCCTCCACCGGTCCCCAACTGCCCCTCCGGACCCCCAAAGGCCCTCCCTGTGCTCCAAAGGCCCTCTCTGTGCCCCCAAAGGCCCTCCTCCGGTCCCCAAAGGCCCATCGAGCTCCCAAAGGACCAACGGGGTCCCAAAGGCCCTCCACCGGTCCCCAACTGCCCCTCCGGCCCCCCAAAAGGCCCACCCTGTGCCCCAAAGGCCCGCCCTGTGCCCCAAAGGCCCTCCTCCGGACCCCAAAGGCCCATCGAGATCCCAAAGGACCAACGGGGTCCCAAAGGCCCTCCACCGGTCCCCAACTGCCCCTCCGGACCCCCAAAGGCCCACCCTGTGCCCCAAAGGCCCTCCCTGTGCCCCAAAGGTCCTCCACCGGTCCCCAAAGGCCCATCGAGCTCCCAAAGGACCAACGGGGTCCCAAAGGCCCTCCACCGGTCCCCAAATGTCCCCCATGCCCCCAAAGGCCCTCCCTGTGCCCCAAAGGCCCGCCGGTCCCCAAATGTCCCTCCGGACCCCCAAAGGCCCTCCCAGTGCCCCAAAGGCCCTCCATGTGCCCCCATTCAATTATCAGAAAGTATTGTGACACAATGGATAGAACACATGAAATTATTGATGAACTTGTAGCCTTGGCAGCCAAAATTAGCAATGTAATTTATGTTTTCATTTTTATTTTCAAAATAAAATTTTTTTCCGTGGTCACCCTCTCCTATATTCGGGTAAACCCCCCCCCCCTATACACACGTCACAATATGATGTTTATACTCGATAAAATGTGTAAAATACGCTCTTTTTTCGTTACGTAAACCCCATCCTTCCTTCCCCCTCTGTTTACGACCTTAATTCTGTTTTTG
>NC_142796.1:79997570-80104541 GCF_049724085.1 Artemia sp. Qi Xiang Cuo | reverse complement strand
TAAAACAAACATAAATTAATTTAAAAAAAAATTTCAACAAAATAAGTTTTTAAAATAAAATTGAGTAACTAAATTAAACCAAAAATGAAAAAAAATATCATAAAATAATCTACAAATCATACAACTACCACAAATAATTATCAAAAAATAAAAAAAACCCGCCCCAACCAGAAATTAAAATACATAACGGAGTCAAACTCAAAACAAGCAGAAATTAATATGGGGGTTTAGAGTCGGGTTCTAAACCCCATGATTTCTGAAATATATAATATAATTTGTATTTTACGGAAAAAAAAACTTTTAAATTTTTTAAATTTTATAAATTTAATAAACCAACATTGATTAATATTTTAATTTATAAATCTCAGCATATTTATATTAAGATTACAATGCACATTTTTTTCAGTAAATTCATTTGAATTCTTAAAGTCAAATTATGTGTTTCAAAAGGGTTGCAGCTTAGTTTTTCTTTTTCTTCTAGATGGAGGGGAACAAAATTGTTGTTACCTTATCACAGTATGGTGGAACATTCATAACAAAAAGAGTTCTTTTTGCAGGCTTTTCCTTGGAACCTTCTCTGGCTGAATACTCCTGAAGAAACAATTAATTGGTAGCCTTATGGCAATGATCAATCTGCACCTCAAGAGACTTAGCTTGAAAGAAAAGATAATTTATTAAAGAGTAATGTTCAGTTTTTTTTTATAATTCTAAAGACATAATGCATTTCAATATTTTGCTTCCAACACTTGCATAATATTCATATTTTGTTTATCACCTTAATCCATTTGAGAGCTTTAAGGTCCTCCAGACCTGTAGTGCTCTTGAGTTGATGACTCCCAATTGAACCTCTACTGCCTCTTCTCCCACTCCTTGTCAAGGTGGCAATTGAAAGACTGGATGGAGGGAGCGCTGACAGTTGAGTCCTTCAATTGATTCCAATGGTTTATGACTCTTCTTGAGAAGTACATTTGACGGGTTCTCGATCGGGAGCTTAACTTTGGCAGCTTCTTGGAGTGTCCTGTTGCGTAATGATGGCTGGTGCTATGACTGCTGCTAACGATGGTAGAGTTTTCTTTTCGAAGTTTGTAAGTAAGCATCATATCGCTACGCATGCGTCTGTAGACGAGGGTAGGTAGCTTAAGTTGCTTGAGGCGGTCCTCATATGAAGTTGATTTTAGGCTTTTCACGCACTTTGTTGCTCGCCTCTGAACATTTTCGATGAGCCTTACATCTTGCCAATAAGATGGAGCTGCAAGTAACATGCCAAAATCCAGATGGGGTCTGACAATAGCTGTATATAATTTTATTAATATTGTTGCCTCTCAGCTACTGATGGTCTGTTTTAATAGGCCAATGCTGGAATTTGCACGGGAAACAACATGCTGAACGTGGCTGTGGAACTTCAACTTGTTGTCGATGATGACACCAAGGTCCCTTTCTTCTTCTTTATTCTCAAAATGCTCTTTTGTTTTTGTGATGGGATTGTAAATTGAGTAGGTAGCCATTGGGTTGTTAGGTCCAAGGTGCAAAATACAGCATTTGATTGCATTGAATTGAAGGAGCCAGTCTTGAGTCCAATCCTGTAGCCTGTCTATGTCATGTTGGATGGTCTGTGGATTTGCAATGCCAAACAGCTTGGCATCATCAGCGAACAAATGCATATTATTATCTACATGATCGAAAATGTCGTTGATGTACATCAAGAAAAGGGTTGGGCCTAGTACAGTTCCCTGTGGTACACCACTCATTACACTGGCCTCAGGGGAGTAGATTTGATGGCCACCTATCACGAATAAGCAGACTTTCTGCTTGCGGTTGGTGAGGAAATTCATTAGCCAGTCTATCACAGCTGAATTGATGCCGGAGGCAGATAA
Source organism: Artemia sp. Qi Xiang Cuo (assembly GCF_049724085.1). Lineage (NCBI taxonomy): Eukaryota > Metazoa > Arthropoda > Branchiopoda > Anostraca > Artemiidae > Artemia > Artemia sp. Qi Xiang Cuo. Next base: position 80,102,667 of record NC_142796.1, on the reverse strand, counting down.
TTTGGAGCGCAATACTATGTGCGGTACTTGGTCGAAAGCCTTGGTGAAGTCCAGCAGCAGTAGGTTGACTGGATGTCCTTGGTCAATCAGATTTGTAATTTCTTTGTATGATTCCAATAGGTTCATTTCGATTGATTTTCCTGACTGGAATTCTTGCTGCTTTGGCGACAAGATCTTGTTTGTGGTTAAATTTTCGAGAATTGAATCATTGACTTTGCGTTCAAGTATCTTAACAACAGCTGAAGTTAGGCTAATAGGTCAATAATTCTCAGATTTAGTGCAATCATCTTTTTTGTATACCGGCGTTATGTTGGCTCTTTCCAGTCTGCTGGTAGCTCTCTAGAGATAAGTGACGTCTGGAAGATTCTCGTGAGGGGCTCTGCGGTTTCTTTTAATAGTCTGGGATGTATCGTATCGGGCCCTGGCGACTTGTTAGCATCTAATTTCAGTAAACGTTTAAGTACATGTGTAGACGATATCGTGGTGCTCTCCATTGGGGCTTTTACATCGTATTTTGGTGGGGAAGGTAAAGGGCCATTTGGTTCAGTGGTGAAAACTGAGACAAATTGTAGGTTCAGTAAGTCAGCAAGCTTGTTAGTGTCTGTAGTTTCTTCAACTTGCTCTGTTATCAGTTTTTTGATACACTGTCTATTGTGGTCTTGGCTAGAGACATACCGCCAAAACTTCTTTGGGCTTGTCTTGGCTTCATCAGCAAGTTTGGATTCAAAGCTCGTGTACAAGGCCCACGTCAAGTTTTTAAGTTTGTTCTCGCTTTTGGAATCGGTCTCTCTATTTTCAGTGGAGTGGTGTTTTTTATATTTAGTAAATTTTATGATTTTAAGGGTGGTGTACCGCTTAATATCTGTTGTAATTATAAATATAAATGTGTAATGATGTTCTTTTCTTATCAGTAACTATTTTAAGCAATCCCATTGCTGTTCTAGAGAACCAGATAAGACGTTGTCACAGCAGATGTTGTTGAGATACAGTCTAATCTTCTCAGAGTTAATAATGTTCTTCTTGATGTAGCGATTTGTTACTTTGAGGACTGTTGTTCTAATGTCTATTGTGACATGATCACTCTTTCCGATTGGGGGCATGTAAAAGGTAGAGAGGAGAGCTTCTGGTCTCCTGAGAAATACCAGGTCAAGAAGGTTTGGTTACTGTCCCTCCCTAAAACGCGTCGGCTGGTCGACAATTTGGTCGACAATGTCATGATAATGTCATGAATAATGTCAATGATTGGGCTCATAGGACCAGATGAGACATAGGGAAACTGGTCTTTCCAGGTCATTATGATAAGCAATATCATCAAACAGTTTGTGGTAACAACTGATCTTAATACAAAATCAAACCATTATTTTTAGCATATCAGAATACTCTACTATAGAGGTTTCAAGCCCATATCTAAAAAAAAGTTGGAGTCTTGATTTGTTCCAAGAGAAATATCACTGATGTGTGTTTGATTGTGTTTGAATGATTTTCATCCCGCTTTATCCCTACCAAAATTTTTGGTTTGCACCTTCATAATTGATGTATGTGGGTGTGTGTGTGTGTGGGGCGGGGGGGGGGGGGTAATGAAAAATCTCCCCTTGTGACAATATTTTCTTTTCCTCCTAGCTAAATTATGTTGAAAACTGCAAATTTATCTTGAATACACACAGAAAGTTCTATTCACCTTACTTAACTACTTTCCAAAGCAGAAAAAAAACCTAAACTAGAATTTTACCATTTACCCTTAAATCACTATAAATTAAGACTTCTGGTACTCAGCCAGGGCTGTACCTTGGACAAACATCCTGATTTAAAAGTATCTTAGACAACAGGCTACTAATCCTGGACATTTAACATAAAGGTTTAGATTTAGTTGGGAATAGCTGATAGTTAAGACTAGAATAGTTGCAATTGGCTGACTAAAAACTTGAAACACTTCTGGTTTTTCATAATTTGAATTAAGACAGAAGTTACCCTTATAGCCTACTACTACTAACAACTACCTACAGCACCAAGCTGCATTAGACCAACACAGCTATGTATGCTCATCCTCCATCCAATCTATTCAAAGCCTCCCTCTTTACACCCTCCCAGGAAGTTTCCATTTCTCTTAAATTTTTCTTTACAGCATCTTCCCATCCTAACCATGGACAGCCTCTGTCCTGTTTAGCCCTAGATGGTTGGCAAAAAAAGGACAAGCTTTGGTAATCTGTCATTGTTCATCTGCAGTATGGTCAGTCAGTTAGGTACCCCCAAAAAATCTGTAGGCAGTTTCTCTGGAAAACATCAAGAAAATCTTCCTCTATTTTTTGATTGCCCATGCTTCTGAACTATATTTGACCACTATCATCACTGTAGCTTCCAATATTCTGATCTTGGTTTGCAGACTTATCTTCCTATTCTTCCAAACTTTTTCAACTTTAACAAAACATTCTGGACCTTGGCTATTCTACTTTCAACATCTTCATGGCACCCACCATCTTCACTAATAATACAACCAATGTAAGTGAATCAATCTTTTTGTTAACCAATGTCACCTTTTTATCTTCACTTATTTGTAGCCTTAGCAACATAGTCTTCTTAACATTAATCTTCAAGCCTATTCTAAAACCCTGAACTTGCAAAACTTTAAAAGTGTATTCATTTCATCTAGGATGCTTACAACCAAGGCTGTACTTGCTTACAACATCAGCATAATCTAGGTCCAGGAAAGTTTTTCTTCCCCATTTGATTCTGTGTTCTCTCATTACCTTTCATGTTCTCCTTGAGACAGAGTCAAACAAGATAATCCATATCCAACCATCATTATCACTAACCAGCAACTCTACGGGATTTAAGCCTTATTTTGCTGGACAATGTGATTTAAGGTAATATGAATAGGATAGGACCTTCCCTATTCAATATCTATATAAATGATATTTTTCAATTAACTAAAAATCTTCTAACTCTCTATTCTGACAGCTCAAAGTTGTTTGGTGCAGTCAATCATGAGTCACTACAAGTAGATTTTGACCATATTCAAAACCGGGCAACAACATGGCACATGGGCTTCAATACTGACATATGTAGTGTTATTAATTTTGGCAAGTCTAACCCAGATTTCAAGTATACTATGGTCAATCCAGCTTTAAAATTCAAGAGCTGCAAAGTGTGGATGAAGAAAGGGATCTTGGAATCATTGCTGACAACCAGTGTAAACTCCATTCAAACTGCAAAAAGACTAGTGTCTCATGCAAACTCTGTCCAAGCACTCTTAAAGAAAACTATATCCAGTAGGTCTCCCTATGTTTTTGTGAGGTTGCACAAGCCTCTTGCCAGACCAGTGCTTGATTTTGGAATGTGGATAGCATCACCAAGACACAGGGGTGACATACAGATTCTGGAAAGAGTGCAAAAGAGAGCCACAAAGGCAATATCTAAGATGAGAGGAAAGCCATATGATGGATGTTTAAAGGAGCTTAAATTATCTACACTGGTTTACCAACAACAAAGAGCTGATATGCTTATGACATATAAGCTTACTATACAAGAACCCCCCCAATTAATTTGCCAATTTCCCAAAATATTGGCACTGACAGGAGGGGACATTCAAAGCAGCTGTTCACCCATCTGCCAAAACTCAACATTGACTACAGTTTTTCTCCTGCCACATAGTAAACCACTGGAATAGTCTCTCAAATAAAACAGTCTCAGCACCCAATAATGAAGTTTTCAAGAAATCATTGGATGTTGAACGGAATGGTGTTTCCTGGAGAGTACAAGTGTGATGCATTTAATGTTTAATCATTCACATCATCAAGTATGGAGCAATTAACAGATCAAGATGGATCTTAATTTGCTCCAAAGTGCAAGTTAAGATAATGGGATAGAACACAATCCTGCTTAACTTCTAATTTAGCCTAATATAAAACCAGCTATTAGTGTTATTTCCTACCTTAACCACTGCAGTGTTATTCTTGTACATATCTAAAGCTCTTCTATCAGTTGAATCAAATGCTTGCTCATAATCTATAAGACTGAGGACTAAAGATGTTTAATGACTCAGGCATTTCTCAATTAGTAACCTTTGTCATTGTATCCTTTATCTGGTAAATATTTTGCTGTTCATGTTATTGACTTACAAATAAAGTGAACATACCAATAGATGCCATTTTTTGTGCTCTTTCTGGATATAGTAAGTGACGTTCTTGCAAATATAATTTTAAGCCCTTTTAGGACCCTTGAAAATAAAAATATCATTTATATTTTTGGGGTATAGGCCTGAAAATGGGTTATAACATTTGTTTCAAACTTACTCTTACATTGTAAATCCATTTTGTAAAAGTTGTATAATTTAAAACATTGATTTGTCTAGATTAAGTTGAATAAAACAATTCAAAACAAATCCACCATGTTTTCTTCTTATTCTTTTAGGTCACTTAAAAAATGCACTTTCACCTATATGTTGAAAAATATCAAAGCTGACACAAGAAACATGGCAGATAGAAAATTTCAGAAATTGTTTTGAATTTTTATCCAACGTAGTTATGATAAATCAATGCTCTTGGATTATTTAACTTTAAAAAGGTGGATTTACAATCAAGTAGTAAGTTTGAAACCAACATTTTAAGCCTTTCTTTTACCCAAAAACTAGAAATTTTTGGTTATTTTCAAGGGTTTAAAAAGGACTTAAATCTGTATTTGCAAGAAAAGCAATTATTATATTTATAAAGAACATGAAAAATGGCATCTAGTGGTATGTTCACTTTATTTGTAAGTCAATAATATGAACAGTAAAATATTTACCCTCTACCCTTCCTAAAATTCCACTGTTCTTCTCTTAAGACTTTGTCTTCACAAAGATTGGGTAAATTTCTAGGTGGCACTATAATTTAGCTATGATGAAAGTGAAAATATCATTTGATGCCTTTTTTATGCTTTTTTGTAATTTAATAATTGCTTCTGGGGCTATTGTGTCTTGAGCCATTAAAGGGGCCCCAAAGGTATTTAATTTTTTAACCACAAAAAGAAGTTATCACCTTAGGTAACCAAATATGTGCAAAATACACAACACTAGTTAAGTTATTAATAATTGCTTCTGGGGCTATTGCATCTTGAGCCCTTAAAGGGGCCCCAAAGGTATTTCATTTTTTAACCACACAAATAAGTTATCACCTTAGGTAACCAAATATGTGCAAAAATTTCATAGTAACTTTGCAGTGGGCCATATAATTTAGCTAGGATGACTTATGAATAAAATGAACATACCACTTGATGCATTTTTTATGCTCTTTACAAATATAATCATTGCTTTAATCGCATTTAACCCCCCCAACCCCCGAATGTGCCAAAATCTTGCCTTTATGTTAAACCAAAACCGAAGTTAAAAAAAAACTTTAATTTATTTAAATGTTTTTAAAATCATATATAAAGTTTATAAATTTTTTAAATAGTAACATAATACAAAAATACTTATTTATAAAATTTCAAACCTCATTTATTATTCAACTCAAATATAAAATGTTTTCATACCATTTATATTTTTTCAAATTATGTCAACAATATTATCTCTTATTTTTGATATTCAAATCTTTTATTTTGAAAATTCATGTTATTTTCAATTTCAGGTTTTATATTTGCACAGTAGGGGGGTGGGGGTGGGTAAATGTGAATTTGCAATAGAAGCAATTATTATATTTGTAAAGAGCATAAAAAAGTTATCAAGTGGTATGTTCATTTTATTTGTAAGTCAATAATATGAACTGTGAAAAATTTACCAATTACAGTGCCACCTAGAAATTTAGCCTACCTAAGATTGTTAAGGATTAATCACTGCTGGAAAGAGTGGAGGTATGTGCCTCAAAATATCTTTTGGTAAAATTCTACTTTAGCTACTTTTGGCTATCTTGGAATGGAGTTAGGTTAGGAAAATGAAACTTTTAGGGGTGGGTCTACAGGCTAAAGTATGTCCCAGGTAGGTATTTTGAAGTACCTACCTCTACTCCTTCTCTCTCTAGAGGGTCCTGAAATTTGCTTACATGACAGGTCAATACCCATTGAAATTTTGACAAAACAACATTTTACCATAATTTTTAGTTATCATTTTCATTTTCTCTGGCTTTACCTCTGAAAATGCAATTTCAGTTGTTTGAGAATAAGTTTAAGCCATATATATTTTTTATTTCCAAAATTTAGTAAATGTATTTTCATATCTTTAAAACCTTATAAATTGGGATTGAACAAAGTTTTGCAGCTGAAAACAATTTTGTTGTACTTCATTTAAGCAGTAGATCTATTTTGCAAAGTTTTATTTCAATAACTCATAGATTTTTAAAGTAGCCTACATCAAAGGTTAGGACCCTCTAGAGGGAGAAGAAGTGGAGGTAGGTACTTCAAAATACCTTCCTGGGACATACTTTAGCATGTAGACCCATCCCAGAAAGTTTCATTTTCCCAACCCAACCCCTTTCAAGATAGTCAAAAGGGTAAATATTTACCAAATCATATTAGGCCTAGTGAGCTATGACTAAAGTGAATATACCACTTGATGCCCTTTTTTATGCTCTATACAAATATAATAACCATTTTTGTTGAAAAAGAATTTTAGCCCCCACCCCTATGTATACCAATTCAGGGTATATATTTGAACATTAGGGGGGTGGGGGTAATTTTATGTCTGATTGACATGAGAGGGTTTAAAAGTGCCCCGAGCCCCCCTACTGTTAAAATAATTACCCTGAATTTTTATATATAGGGGTGGGGGCTAAAACTCGTTTCTGACAAAAATTATTATTATATTTGTAAAGAGCATAAAAAAAGGCATTGAGTGGTATATTCACTTTTGTTGTAACTCAATTATATGATTTGGTAAATATTTACTGTCAAAAGTAGCTACAGTAGAATTTTACTTACTTTTTCAGGAGATCACTAAAGCTCTGGATGAATTAGCCTACTAAGTTTTATTCACTTAAGTGAAAAGCTTTCCAAGCTAGCAAAAAGCCCCTAAGCTAACATCTTACACATAAACTACATTAGGGCTGTTGTTTTACTCATCTTTGTGCTCAGATCTTACATTTTTTGACAAAGAATGCTTAAAAGTGAAATCTTATCACTAAGATCTTACATCTTATAGCATTCTTTTGCAAACATCTTTCATGATTCTGCTCTGATCAGAAGTCTAAGAACAATGATGAGCATATCATCAAAGTTCTCTCATCATTGTTCTATATGGTATAAATATGGCATCCTTTGCATTTTTTGGTAAAATCAGTGAGCTGTAATATATTATAAAAAATTTTTTTTAAAAGAACGTAAATATTATTATAAATATTTTATATCTTATATTTTAGTGCAAAAGAACGGCCCTATCATTTTAATACTACAGTGGATACCCAACCCAAAAAGAAAAAATTATATAGAAGGCTCATACTATTATCCATTTCCAATTTTGATTCAAGCATATTTTAGATGTCTGAAAGTGAAACTTCCGCTTTATCATGCAGCGTTGCCGAATATCAATTGGTTGAGGTTCAAAATTCAGAAAGGACTGGGGGAACAAGTCATAGCAACAGACAAGAAGTATGTAATGTGACATAATTCTCGTCTATGGTCACAACTTTCAGGGAGATTTTGTGGAGGTCCTGATTTTCAACTATCATATTTAGAAAAAAAGGCCCATTGACCCCATTTTTTAATTCAAAATGGCTCACGAATTGTGGATGAAGGAGAACCACAAAATGCTTACACAGGGACCGTTCACTGCAGCCGCTGAAGCACAAAACATTTTTGAGATATATAAGCACAAAATGCAAAGGAACAGGCTAAATCAAGGTATAGATATAAATTATATTAGCCAAGTCTAGCTATGCCTAATTAAAAATACTTTTCTTTTTTTTTTATATTCATTTCCCAAAAAATATCCCCCCGGCTTTGAGGACTAAAATATTATAGGCAGTGATAAATCTGCCTGAGTAACGACAACTGGGGCCACAATTTATCATTTATTCGTTATACTTCTTTTTCGTTTTTTTTTTCACCGAGGCATGTCGTATAAAAAGATTTGTAATGGAAACTTCGAAAGAAGCTCATTGGATTGGAAACTGAGCAGTAAGTAAAATGATTATATGATCCGGTTTTCGGCATAATTTATAGGTCCAGTAACTATGTTCTTTGGTGATTTCCACTCCCCCCAAGCCCTCGGAGTAAGGGCTGTAATTGTGCAAGTCTTTATTTTTTACATGCAGCATTTGTTATTGAATAAGATGGGCATGCTTAAACTTTAATATCCAATAAGAAGAAAGACATTCAGGTGATCATTTTATATAATGTTGAGGGGAGTATTGAACTAAATCAAAATAAATTTTGTGTATATGAGTTGTCAAAAGGGCGTAACTGAGGAATAACTGAGTGTATGAATTGGGAACTTTCAGGAAATGATGAGGGGGCGATCAATCAGAGGCAACGCTACAGCGTTGCCTATAGTAAAGGCCATACGGTTCCAATGTTTTATTATTTATCTATTATTTTTTCTTCCAAAGGCACTTCATATGGAAGGGGTCGTCGTAGAAGCTTCAAAGGGGGCTCATTTGATTGGAAATCGAGAGTTCTAGTGACCTTTTTAAGGGTCAAAAGTCATTGGAAGGCAACTAACACTCCTTCCACGCCCACCAGTTCCCCAAACACATCCAATCAAAAGTTTGAGATAGCCATTTTGTTAGGCGTATTTGATTTTCTGTGAGAAATTACGTTTTTGAGGAGGACATTCCCCCACAGCCCTCAGGGCAAGGGTTGTAAGTTATGACCTCGGGGCAAATCATATTTTATAGAAGGCTTTATCGTAGAAACTTCAAAAGGGACTCATTCCATTGAAAATTTAAAGGGCTAGTGCCCTTATTAATATTCAAAAGTATTTGGCTACACTCACCCCCCCACCTTTGCCACACCCACCTCCCCTCAAAATTTTGATCGACCCAGTAGTTAAGAGGAGTTGAAATGTCAGGAGAATTGGTCTGTTAGTATAACCCCTCCCCCCACAGACCTCCGGGCCCGGGCTGTCAGTTATGCCCGGGGGGCATCTAACGTTTTTACTGAAGGTGTTGTCGTAGAAACTTCAGAAAGGGCTCATTCGATTGGAAATTTAAATGGCTCGTTCCCTTTGTAATAGTAGAAAGTGATTGGAAGGCAACTCACACCCCTACCACGCCCACCATTTCACCAAACCCATCCAATCAAACTTTTGAGATACCCATTCTGTTCAACGTAGGTGAAAGTTCTGTAAATTTTATGTTTTAGACGGACACTCCCCCCACAGTCGTCAGGGCAAGGTTTATAAGGCATACACTGGGGGCATATATTGTTCTTATGGAAGGAATGCTCGTAAAAACTTCAGATAGGGCTCATTTGATTAGAAATTGAAAGTTCCAGTTCACTTTCTAAGCGTCAAAAGATATCGGAGGGTAACCAGCTCACCCCCAAACCCTCTTTCCCAAATGCATCCGATAAAAAATTTGAGATAGCTACTTTGTTAAAATAGTTCTAAGATCATATAACAAAAATTCCGGTGTCAACACAACCCTCCAGGACCCGGGGGCAGGCGTTGTAAATTATGCCTTGGGGGCATATATGGGTCTTATTGTAAGGGATGCTCTTATTAACGTCAAAGAGAGCTCATTTGAATGGAAATTGAAAATTCTAGTTCACTTTTTAAGAGTCAAAAGAGAGTGGAGGGCATCTAACCCCCCTCCTCCACGCCTTTTTTCCTTAAACCCATCCAATAGGAAAATTGAGATAGCCATTTTTTTTTTAAATAGTTCAAAGACTATATAACGAATACTCCAGGGAAGACACAACCCCTCAGGGCCCGAGGGCAGGCGTTGTAAGTTATGCCCTGGGGGAATATATGGTTATAATTGAAGGGATGCTCATAAAAACTTCAGAGTGCTCATATGAGTGGAAATTGACTTTTCTCGTTCAGTTTTTTAGATTCAATAGATTTTGGAGTGCAACTAGCCCCCCTCCCCACCCGCCCCTTTTTCGAAATATAACTCCAACAAAAAGTTTGAGAGAGCCATGTTTTTAAAAATTGATCAAAAGACATAGACCCCAAACTCATGTGTCGACAGAACCCAACCGGGCCCGGGGGCCGGCGGTGGAAGTTAGGCCCTGGGGGACGATAGGTAAAATACTGACGGGATGCTCATAAAAACTTCAGAGGGCTCATTTGATTGGAAATTGAAAGTTCTAGTTCTGCTTTTTAGAATCAAAAGAGATTGTAGGGCAACTAGCCCCCCCACCCCCCGACCCCTGGTACCCTAACAAAATCCAACAAAAATTTTTATCGATCCCTTAATTTAAAAAATTCACAAAAGTAACAAAAAAAAAAAACCCGTGTAGTAACCAACCCCACAGGATCCAGGGGCAGGCGTTGTAAGTTATACCCTGGGGCATATATGGTTCTTATGAAAGGGATGCTCGTATAAACTATGGAGAGGGTTCATTTGAATCGAAATTGAAAGTTCTTGTTCATTTTTTAAGATTCAAAAGAGATTGTATAGCACAAAGCTTCGCCCCGGGCCGCCCAAACTGCAAAATAAAAAAATTTTGTGTTAGCCATTTTTTTAAAAATAGTTCAAAGTTCAAATATAAAAACCTCCCGGTGGTTTACAGCCCCCCCCCCCCCCCAGGGCCCCGGGGGAGGGGGTTTTTTTTTTTACCGGGGGGGCAATTTTGGGGGTATGGACGGGAGACTGGGGTTTACTTCATATTGGGGCCAGTTGGGGGTAAAATTTAAGGTGTAATTTAATTTTTATGAGTAAAAAGCAATAGGCGAGCCTCCCCCCACCCTCCCGTTATTTTTGTCAAAGAGGCACGTCATATAGACGGGGTCGTCGTCGAAACTTCACTGGGTGCAAATTCGATTGTACCTCGAAAGTGCTATGGCCCTTTTTAAGAGTCAATATTGATCGAAGGGTACCTAGCCCCCCTCCCTTCCAAGCCTTTTCCCTCACATATATCTGCGCGAAAATTTAAGGTAGCCCGTGCATCAGTTAAAATTATTATTGTAGGGATGTTCGTATAAAATTCAAAGCCGGCTCATTTGATTTGCCCTTGTCCGTTCTAGTTCACTTTTTATAAATCAAAATTGATCAAAAGACAGCTAGCCCTCCCCCCGCCCTTTTCCCCCACCTGCATCAGATAAAAATTTTGAGGTAACAATTTTTTAAAAAAAAAATCAAGGGTCAGATAACAAAAACTCCGGGGTCGACACATGTTGTACAAACATAATATTTGTAATATTATACGTTTTTATAACTAATTAATCATTTGAAAAAAAAGTTATTTAAAATCAATGAATCAATACAAATGTAAAGCAATGACCTATGACAACCTGTTCAGAAAATATTGAAACAGTAATCAATGAAAAAAATTCACGCCAAACTTTATTTCGTTTCAGAAATATTTTCGCAAGACAAATTTACTGCTTGAAATTTGTTGCCTAAAACCGTTTTGCATAAAATCGCAACAAAATTTTTGCATAAACTTTTTGGAATAAAACCTGTCATAGTTACGGTATAATAAGTCAAGAAGCAGTGGATTCAATTCACAAAAAATATGCGGTGGCTGGTTACTTAATTTTTCAATATCTTATTTTCAATAAAAATAAAATTAAAATATATACTTAATGAGAAACAAAAAAATATTAGTTTTTTTTTCAATGATCCAAATGGAGGGGGGGGGGACAACAATAAAATATTCGGAGGATCAAGGCAGGAGCTAGAATTTTCGTTCAGGAGAGGGTGGTATTTTTTCGGAGAGGGGGGGGGGAAGGGTTCTAATTAACATTGTAGATTGTGCATTGGTGAAGAGAGCTCGCTAATTGAGTCTAATGTTAGGAAGTGGTTAAATAAAATAATTTCAACGCTGATTACCCAAACGCTGATTATTACCTTTTATAAGATACGCCTATTATTTGTATTTTAACTTAGCAGAAAAAAGGACTCGGTGTCCGTACGGAGAATATATCCTCACGAAATTCAAAACCTTTTTAACCTACTTGTTTGTTATTCCTAAGAGCACTTCACTTAATTTTACCAATATCATCCACCAATCCCCCCTCCAAATACGCTAATATATAACAAAAATTACTTATTCTTAATGAACATCTAACTTGGGCTATATATTTTCAGAACATAATTTGCACTTTACTGAAAAAAATATAAATGTTTTTACTTTTATAAATCAAATAATATTAACATTTTGATTAATAAATATCAGTATATGTATATTCAACTGACAATACACATTCCATTTGTATTTTTTTTCAGTAAAGTGCAAATTATGTTTTGGCCTTTGGAAGGCATAGGGGTTTTGAGCCCTAGTTCTTTCTGCTCGTTTTGAGTTTGACTTGATTGCTTAGTGTGATTTCTGTTCGTTTTAGGTTTCATTTATTTATAGATGCTGATTGGTGGTAGTTTCATGCTTGGTAGATTATATGTTTTTACTTTTACGCATTTTTGGTTTAATGGATTTCTTTACTGTTCTTTGAAAAACTTATTTTGTTTAAAAAGTTTTTTTTAATTAATTTCTGTTCGTTTTATGTTGAAATAGTCTTTTCAGAGAAAAAGAAAATAATAGTTAAAATCTTTTCTTTTTTTTTAATTATTTATAGTTTTGCCTGATATTTGTATGCTGGAGAAAAATTTTAAGCCATTTTTGACAAAATGCACCCTTGTAAAAATCTGGACACAAATAGTAGTGTTTAATTTAGTTTCATACCTCCTCTAGTTGACCTGAAATAGTAAATATGATACCATTCTAAAAAAAATCTGTTTACTTTCTTTGATAGCTTGCATACACTCACGCTATTTTGATTTGGCTAAATTTTAAGAGCTGATGTAGCCCCGAAAGTTTGAATATAATACCCTCAGTCGTTCTTGGGATACTGCTGAGATGCCTAATTGAGAATTAGCATTAACATAGCACAGTTTGATTTAATCTTAACTTAGAACCTTTGCCCTGGGGACTCCGGGGGGTTTGTCACCCTTAAATACACAATTTTTAGAACTTTCAACTACGTTGAACAAAATGGATCTCTCTAAACTTTGATTGAATGTGTTTGGGGAAATGGTGGGCGTGAGAGGGGGTCAATTACACTCCACTCACTTTCGATTAATAAAAAGGGCAATTTCAAGTTAAAATAAAAAGAGACCTTTTTGAGATTTTTACAAAAAATTTCGATATAAACTTCATATGACACCAGGGCATACCTTACAACCCTTGCACGGAGTGCTTAGTGGTGGGTCTCCTCCTAACTGGCCTAATGTCCAGAACGAGTGAATAAGTTGAAAACACTCGAGCTCTCCAAATTCTGAGTGGAGGTGTTCCTGGACATGGTGGGCGTGAGAGGGGGGTTAGTTGCCCAATAATCACTGTCGACTATTAAAAGGTCACGATACCATTAAGTTTTCAAAAGACTGCACTCATTGTTCTTACTGTCCACCAAATCGGGCGGTAAACCCAATACAGTGTCCCCGGCACTCCAGACAACCCCGGGCCCGGAGGGTTTAGGGGGGGGGGAGGGGGCTGAAGCCTTAAATACATACTGTCAAACATTTTAACCTCCCTTGAATAAACGTCAGATGTCAAAAATTTGAGTTGCGGGGGGGGGTGAACAGGGGTGCGTGAGAGGGGGGTTAGGTGCGCTTAAATCACTTTAAACTATTAAAAGGGCACTATAAATTTAAATTAAAGAACTAATGATCAATATTTCATGATTTTACTACAAATATTTATTTAAAAACCTTATATACTCCCAGGGAATAATATAACACAGGTGACATGAAGACTGTGGGGGGAGTGCCCTGATCACAGCTATAAGGTCCTGACCTTTTAACTGCGTTGAAAAAAAGGCCTATCTAAAAATTTTGACGGGTTGGTGGGGGTTACAACGTGGGAGTGAGAGGGGGGTGAGGTGACCTACAATAACATTATACTATTAATAGGTCACTATACCATATAATTTCCAATCGACTGAGCAATTTGTAAAGTGTCTACGACTAAGATTTCAATATAAACGTATATGCACCCAGGGCATAACTTATAACCCTTGCCCTGAAGACTGTGTGTGTGTGTGTGTGGGGGGGGGGGGTCCGGATGAATTGATACACGCAACACCGGTAATCGGAGGGGAACAAAATTGTTATATCAAAATTTTTAGTGTATTGCTTGGGTGATCTGGTGGTCGGGTTCGGGGGGTCAGTTGCAAATCAATGTTGAATATTAAAAATGGCACTAGGCCTTTGAATTTCCAATCGCAGGAGCATTTTTTGAAGTTTATACGACAACGCCTTCTATAAAAAAATTATATGCCCCCAGGGCATAACTTACAACCCGTGCCCTGAGTGCTGTGGGGGAGTGTCCTGCTCAAAAACATAATTTCTATTTGGAAATCAACTACGCTGAACAAAATTGCTATCAAAAAATTTTGATTGTAGGTGTTTCGGGAAATGGTGGGCGTGAAAGAGGTGTTAGTTGCCTTCCAATCACTTTCGACTATTAAAAAGGGCACAAGCCACTCCAATTTCCAATTGAATGAGCTCTTTTGAAGTTTCTACGACAGCTTCTTCAATAAGAAGTGCCCTGCTTTAAAGGAAAAATATAATAAATAATACATTGTGCCAACATCGTTCTTATATGCCCTCAGGGCATAACTTAAAACCCGGGCCCCGAGGGTTGTTGGGGACTGTCCTCCTAAAAAAAATCTGTTCTTTTAGGACAACAACGGCACGGACCAAAAGTGCTCTATCCCCCTGTTCCTGGTAAGTGTGGGGTAGACGGATGGGCGTGGGGGGGGGCTAGGTGCCCGCCCAAAACTGTCAACCCTTAAAAATGGCCCAAGCCCGTTTAATTTCCAATCTAATTAGACTTTTTTTATGTTTATATTTGAAAACCGTATATAAATTAATTATAGGCCCCCAGGGAATAACTTACACCCCTGGCCCTTAAGGGGGTGGTAGACTTACCTCAAAAAAAAAATACTGCTAAACTCCGTTGCTAATATAAAAAATAGAAAAAGCCACTCCAATTTCCAATTGAATTATTCCTTTTCGAAGTTCCTACGATAACTTCTTCGATACGAAGTGCCCTGCTCTAAAGGAAAAAAAAAATAAATGATACATCGTAACAGCATCGTTCTATTATACCCTCAGGGCTTAAGGTAAAACCCTTGCCCCGAGGGTTGTGGGGGACTTTCCTCCTCAAAAACATATTTTCTATCTGGAAAGCAACTGGGCTGAACAAAATGGCTGTATGAACGTTTTGATTGGAAGTGTTTGGGGGACTGAGGGGCGTGGGGGGGGGGGGCTAGTTGCCCTCAAATCACTTTTGACTATTAAAAAGGGCACTAGCCCTTTTAATTTCCAATCGAATGAACCTTTTTTGAAGTTTCTATGTCAACACATTCTATAAAAACCTTATATGCCCCCAGGGCATAACTTAAAAACCTTGCCCTGAAGGCTGTGGGGGAGTGCCCTCCTTAAAAACATAATTCCTATCTGGAAATCAACTACGCTGAACAAAATGGCTATCTCAAAATTTTGTTTGGTGGTGTTTCGTTTCCGGGTGTGCGTGGTTGGGGTTTTAGTTGCATTACAATCACTTTCAAATATTAAAAAGGGCAAAAGCCACTCAAATTTCCAATTGAATGAGCCCTGCTCAAAGTTTCTACGACAAATGCTTGGACACGAAGTGCCCTGCTCTAATGGATAAAAATAATACCGTGGAAAGTGTGCCAACATCGTTCTTATATTCCCTCAGGGCATAACATACACCCCGTCCCCGAGGGGTGTGGGGTAATGTCCTCCTCAAAATAATATTTTTCTCTCTGGAAAACACCTATATATAAAACACGGGTTGGCTTCCCAGGTGGAGGGGATGGGGGGGGGCGCAGGATGGGTGTGGGGGGGGGCGAGGGGCCCTCCAAACACTTTACAATATAAAAAAGTGCACTATCACTATGAATTTCAAATCGAATGAGACTTTTTTGAAGTTTCTACGACAGCACCTTCTATAAAAACCTTAAAACCTGAACACCTTCTATAAAAACCTGAAGTTTCTATCTGGAAAGCAACTGTGCTGAACAAAATGGCGTTCTCAAAATTTTGATTGGAAGTGTTTGGGGGAATGATGGGCGTGGAAAGGGTGTTAGTTGCCTTACAATCACTTTCAACTATTAAAAAGGGCACAAGCCACTCTAATTTCCAATTGAATGGGCCCTTTCCGAAGTTTCTACAACAACTTCTTCGATACAAAGTGCTCTGCTCTAAAGGAAAAAATAATAAATGATACATTGTGCCAACATTGTTCTTATATGCCCTCAGGGCATAACTTAAAACCCTTGCTCCTAGGGTTGTGGGGGAGTGTCCTCCTCAAAAACATATTTTCTATCTGGATATCAACTCCGCTGAACAAAATGGCTATCTGAAAATTTTGATTAGATGTGTTTGGGAGAATGATGGGAGAACTCCTTTGATATGAAGTGCCCGGGTATGGAGAAAAAAAAATAATACATTGTGCCCACATCGTTCTTTACTTAGTCAGCGCTATCGCGCTGCCTATGATTTCTGTTCGATTTGGTTTCATTTATCAATTTACAGTGATTTCTCGCAGTTTTAGGCTTGGAAGATTATTTGAATTTATTTCTGCGCATTTTTGGTTTGATATAGCTCTACTTTTCACTGAAAAACTTATTTTGAGGAAAAAACTTTTTAAATCAATTAGTCTAAAAAGACATAACCCTCATATTCTTTGTTAAGTATCAATGAAAAATTTCTGATGAATATGATGAGTTTCTCAGTTACTTGAAATGTGTGATTTTAAAAAGTTTTTAGTTCAGAATAATGGATGCTATTTTTGAGGGTTCACTATTAATATTTCAACCCAGCCGTTGAAACGATGTGACGCATAGACTTCGATAAAAAAAAAAAAAAAAAAAAAAAAAAAAACAGAAGAAGAAGAAATTTGAAGGAACCCGCCAAAACGGCTTTTTTTGCATGAAATATAAGGGGTGGTAACCCACGGTAATATTGCCAAGACACTCTTGTCTCCTCTTCATTGATTTGTTTGGAAAATGACAAAGATTTTTTAAGTATGAAGCTTAAAACTTATACACGTAAGCTTTTGAATCAAAGGAAACCTAATAGGGCGAAAAAACTAGGAAAAAAAAAAAAATCACTTCTTGGAAATTGGACCCCATAGTTTCTCCTAATTAACTAGGAATCACAACACATTTATTTAGTCCAGTTATTTGACTTCGAATGTTTATATTATTCCAACCCTAATGATTATAAAGTTAAGGAAACACAAAAATGGAGCTCTTCTGTTCTCGCATTTAAACAATTAATTTCATCAGCTTATTTTACATTCTAGTCCAACAGGGGCTAAAAGTGCCAGTAATTTGAAACAAAATGTATACCAAAATCCATAGACTCTTTTCTCTCTCCCCGATTTTAAGATTCAGGATCTGCTCGCCTGCTTCCCCCGAAACCCCCTGAGAATTGAAACATGGCCTCCAAATACATCATCAGAACAATTCTGGAACGCCGCCTTAAGGAATGCATTGTCATAGGATTTTACTCACTATGTAACCAAAAATAGGCTATAGGTCTCACTGGTGCTTTTAATGCGAAAAGACTAGATGATTTAGAACTTCACACTTCCCCAATGTAACCTCCCTAAAGTCAAAATTTGAGATCGACTTAGCCTGGTTGATAACCTCCATTCCTCCTCAAGACCAGAACACAATATGAGATTGTAAAAAAAAAAAATAATTTTTAAATTTTTTAAAATTTCTTACTTTTATAAAAAAAAAAAAAAATTAAAACCTTAAGAAAGAAATATCATTATATGTCAATTAAACTGACAATCACCGGTAATTTATTATTATTTTTTTTTAAAGTAAAACTCAAATTGTGTTGGGGTCTTGAGAAGGCGCGGAGATTATTAGCCCAACTCATGTTAATTTTGTTCGTTTTGAGTTTGAACTTTCAATTACGTTGAACAAAATGGCTATCCCAAAATTTTGATTGAATGTGTTTGGGGAAATACTGGGCGTGTGAGAGGAGGGGGGTAGTTGCCCTATAATCACTTTCGACTTTAAAAGGGCACTAGCCTTTTCAATTTCCAATCAAATGAGCTATTTTTGAAGTTTCTATGACGGCAAATGGCTGCCTCAAAATTTTTATCAGATGCATTTCGGGAAAATACGAAGTGTGTGTGTAGGGGGGGGGGGACTCCACTCACTGAACAATAGGCAAATAAAAAAGGGCATTAAAACTTCTTATTAGCAATCCAATGAGCCCCCTCCGAAGTTTATACGATCACCCTTTCTATATAAACCTCATATGCCCCCAGGATATAACTTACAATCCTTGCTATGAGGGCTGTAGATGGTTTGTCATCCTTAAATACATAATTTCTGGACCTTTCAACTACGTTGAACAAAATGGCTATCTCAATATTTCAATTGGATGTGTTTGGGGAAATGGTGATCATGGGAGGAGGGTTAGTTGCCCTCCAATCGCTTTTGACTATTAAAAAGGGCACTAGCCCTTTCAATTTCCAATCAAATGAGCCTTTTTCGAAGTTCCTACAACTCCTTTGATACGAAGTGCCTTGGTCTAAACCAAAAAACCAAAAACAAAAATAATACATTGTCCCCAAATTGCTTTTTACTTAAGCAGCGCTATTGTGCTGCCTATGATACCCTCGGAAAACTCTGGGAATCCTGGATTTTCGAACAACTCCTTTGAGCTCCAAGCCGACCAGACAAACAATCAAATAAGACCCCTTTTCTTTTTTAAAAGTGGAAAGCTATAGGGCTGGTCAGTCCTGACGTCACACACCTATCTTGACACTTTAAATTCAAAACCTGGGTGAAATGTGGGAACCAAATACAAGGATAATTTATATAAATTTGCTTTTTTCTGCTTAAAGCTAATCGAATTGACTTTGAAGAAGCCCCTTAGGTAGGTTTCACAAGAAATGTATGCAAAGTGATACTGATCATTGGTGTTTTGCACCTGGGTCAAGTTTGGCAAAGGTACATTTCTCAGCTGAAATCATCTAGATTGTATCAGGATTCTTCTATGATGATTTAATTTACTCAGGGATCAGCAGCTACCCATATCCAGAGGGAGGGGCAGCAACCCTTTGTTGATTGAGAGGGGGCAGCAGTGGTGATCATAGGCTATATCATGAATATTTCTATATGTAAAACAAAACATAATTAAAGTGATTATTGTCAAATCAAAATTATTCTCAAATCCAAGCTCCAAAATTTAAATCTGATTTATAAATTATATTATATATATATATATATATATATATATATATATATATATATATATATATATATATATATATATATATATATATGTAAAATATGAAATATTACTCATGAATTCATAAGTCAGATTTGATTTTTTTTTTTTTGCCTAGATTTGCAAGTAGGCCTAATTGTAAAGCTTTTGATTTGACAATAATTACTCTGATCATGTTTTGATTTAATTGTAAAAGTATTAATAATAAATGATAATCCTCACCTCCGTCTTGGTCAACAAAGGGTTGCTGCCCCCCTGGATATGGGTAGCTGCTGAATCTTGAATAAATTAAATAATAATACTCTCAAAAGTTATTACGGCTAGCCTAGGCAAAGTAGGTTACTGGCAACTGACAATCTGATCTGAGAAGTATATAAAGTAGTTGTGGGGAAGGGGTAACTACACTTTTGTAGGTGAAGGTGACTATGCAGTTGTGATTTACAATTTTGATTTGACAACAGTCACTTTGATCATATTTTGTTTTATTTATAGAAATATTCATCATAGCCTAGAGCCTATGATCACCCCCCCTTCCCCCGCTCCATCCACCCAGGGGTGCGGCCCCCCCGGGAGAGGGGGAGCTGCGGTGTCGGGAGGCCCTTTAATCTTCACCGTGGCATCCTGGTACAATCTTGAAGATTTCTGTTGAGAAATGTACCTTTGCCAAGCTTGACCAAGGTGCCAAACACCAATGATCAGTATCATTTTGCATACATTTCTTGTGAAACCTACCTAAGGTGTTGCTTTAAAGTCAATTGAATAAGCTTTAAGCAGAAAAAAACAAATTTATATAAAGTGTGCTTGTATTTGGTTCCCACGTTTCACCCAGATTTTGAATTTAACCCGTCAAGCTAGCTGTATGACGTCACACTGACCAGCCCTATGGAACGTCGATTAAGAGGTAAGATAGATAGGTAGTAAAGTGAAGGAATAATAGATACATAGGTAAAAATTAGATTACAAATAAGCAAAGAGTCTTAGATAAAAAAAGAAGAAATAATCAGGATTGATTTTTTTTTTCTTTCAGGAGCACAAAAAAGAAACAATAACTAGTTTGATTCTATACATTATATGGTGTATCACCACTTATTATTGAGAACACAAAAAGAAGAGGAAGCGCAGAAAGGAGGACCAAATACCGCTGGATAAAAGAAAGAAAAGAAGAATTTAAACTATCCCTTAGAAAATAATTTTCTATCTTTTAAATATTTTATTCTATTTTTGATAACAAAAAAAAAAAAATAAATAAAATAAAAAAAAATAAAAAAAAAAAACGTCTTCCAAGTTTCTACGGTCATTATTTCGATAAAAAGTAGCCAGGGAAGAAACTTTTATTTGTCCTTTTCTGACCCGGTTTTGTTGGGCACCGTTTTCGGGTGACCCGTTTTTTTTTAATTATTCATTGGGTTTATTTTTTTTTTATCTTCCATCAGTGTTTACTCTGGAATCCGGGCATACTATATTTTTTTTTACCCTGTATTTGTATCCATTTTGCTGAAGAGGGGGCGGGAGCTTGTCCGAACCGATTTGTCCTTGCACATTTGTTTCTTCTTGACCAAAGACTCATGGCTGCAAGTTTCAAGCTTATCAGGGACGGAGCAAGTTTTTAAACAGGCCCCTAACAGGGGCAGACCTGCATTGTGCAACAAAATGCGTGGACCTTTGGGCCCGAAGAATGATCCCTGAAAGTTTGTGCTGGCGAACACCCAAGAAGACATTTATAAAATTTATTGTTAAACAATTGGCGAATTGTGTAATATAAGGCTTTTGTCCAGTGGGTCGTAACGGTCAAGTAATCCCCAGAGGAACAATTATAGGACGTTTCGACTATTTGGAACAAAATGGTTATCTCAAAATCTTGATCATATGTCTTGGAGGGTTTGGGGTGACCAAGCACATAAAAAGTAAAGGAGGGAAGCTGGTTACCTTTCATTCATATAGGAGGAAGGCTAATTTTTGTTCTGTAAAAAGGACATTAGCAATTATAATTTCCAGTCAAACGAGCCCCTCTTAAAATTTTTGTGACAAGAAGTGACTTGGTAAAAAAAAAACACACATATGGGACGCATATGCTTACTTACTTGAACAACACGGCCTCTAATGGATGAAATACGACCATTAAAACTTTTCTAGATTTAAATTGTCTTAATTTTCTTAATAGACTTAATCGTCTAGAGTTAAATTGTCAAATGGTTTTGAGTTTCCTTGGAAAAATGTTTTGAAAATGCATGAGTTTTGGATGTATCGAATAATCAAGCTCAAATGATTTGGTTTAGATATTAATTGATGGATGCTAATTTAATTTCCATCATAAATGGCGTATGGAAACAAATTGTTTAAACAAAATGGAAGTGGTATTTATATTAAGATATTAATCATATTTTTGTTTTTGATTTCTTAGTATGAGTTGCCCCAGCTTATGTTCTGGGATGGTTCATAATCAAAACTAACTTAGATTGGTATGAATTTACGAACAGTACTGGTCATAAGGAGACATGTAAGGAAAACGATTCTTACTTCATAATATGCATAATAATCCCAGTTAACATATTTTCCAGGGAGAGCACCTTTATCATCACTATTTTCACTGTTTTACAATTATTTTTAACAAAATTGTGAAAAATAAACATATTTGATTGCATTTTTCCAAGTTAAGTTATTCTATACATGGAAGTTAAACACCATCACTGCCATCTAGCAAAAAGATATAACAAGGCTACTATTAATAAATTTACGTTAGATGTGGTTAGATTAGCTAGATGGCTCTTGGGTGTTTTCACCCAAGACTTAGAGAAATGTTCTCTAAGAAGACTTAGAGAACAATTTTCAAGACTTAGAGAAATGACAAAATATTGACAAATATGATTGAAAAACTGGAAAAACAGGTCAAGATAATGGTGCTTCCCTCAGATAATATGTTAACCTGGATAATTTTGCATATTATGAAGTAAGAATTGTTTTCTTAAGATGTCTCCTTATTACCAGTACTGGTCCTAAATTTATACCCTTAAATTAAGTGGGAAAATAAGGAAAGTCATCTGAAAATCAGTGTCTTTTTACTAGTTAGTTCTTTTCATTCCCCTGTGACTTGCATTCCAGTGTAAACTGGCTCAGAATAAGATGCAAAATTCCAGATGATAGTTTTTATATCTAATGAAAATAGCAGAGTTAGGTGAAATTGAATAAATAATGTGTATATTAAGGTATTGTTCAGATAGCTAAAAAACAAACTTACCTCTGTAGTCAGAATGGTATAGGCCTAGATAAGCCCCTTCACATAAGAGGACTGTTCTTTTGCTCATCTTTGTGCTAATATCTTACATCTTGTTACCTTTCATCTTCACTTATTCCTAGCCTTAGCAACTTAGTCTTCTTAACATCAATTTTCAAATCTCCTCGCGCACCATGAACTCGCAAAAATTCTAAAAGTTCATTCATTTTGCTCGCATATTCATCTAGAATGCTTAACATCATCATGATCTAAGTAAGGAAAAATTTATCTTCCCCATTTTATTCCATGTTGTCCCATTTCCTTTTTTGTGTTCCTTATGACAAAAGCTATCAAGATGATCCATATAAATGGGGATATAACACAAACCTGCTTAACTCTTGATTTAAGACGAAATCTGCTACTATCCTCGAAAGAATTTCCATGAAAATTTCACCATCAAATTCAGCGTGTCAGAGAACCGTACTGTAGAGGTTCCTAACTCCTATCTGAAAAAATATAGAATCCGCAGAAAAGTTTCCTGTGAAAGGAGTAATTTTTCATAGAGGTTGAGCCAGATTTAACGTAATTATTTGAAAAAAACAATCAGAAATTAAATAGAATAAACAAGCTTTTTTTTCCAACTGAAAGTAAGGATCAACATTATAATAAAAAAGAACATAAATTTGTATTTTTATGAAGTGGGTGCCCCCTCAGACATAACGGTATAGTTTATATACATTACTAAAGCTGTTCCAAAAGTTTATAGACATAAACATGAAAAAAAAGGGACTTGTACTTATAATATTAATTTTTTAAATCATAAATAATCCCGGGATCTTTACTTTAAATTATTGTCGGAGGGGCAAACCCCATCATAGGCTTCTTAATTTATATTCTTTTTGAGATTTAATGTTGCTCTTTACTTCCAGTTGAAAAAAACGTTTTTTTTATTTGATTCTAGTAAATTTAACTAATTAATGTAATGTATTTTTCTGTAATACCATACAAGGATTAAACATTCTATAAATATCTTCTATCAACTGATTAGATCAAGTTCTCATAATATATAAAACTGAGGATTAAAGTTTTTTGATGACTCAAGAACTTCTCACTTATTATTCTTAAGAGTGAAAATTTGGTTGACATATCATCTATACACGTCCTGAAACAACACTGTTCTTGTCTCACAACTTAGTCTGCAGCATTTCTAAGTTTAAAAAGTATCATCAAACTCAGTAAAATTCTAACGCCAGAAACCAGGCTAATGCCTCTATAATTACCATACTCACTCTTATCACCTTTCTTATACAGGTGTTTAATTACGGTTTTCCTAAAATTGCTCTGTACTTCCCGTTTCAAAAAAATTATTTAGTAACCTAGTTCTAACTTCATAGCCACCATATTTAAGAAACTTATTTACCACACTTATCAGCACGCGGGGCCTTATTATTTTTTGATCCTATTAGTACTGTCCTTTTACTAATTCTTCCTCACAAAATAATTCTTACCTCACAGCCAAGGTGCCACAAACTTTTACCGGTCCCTCTAGATCTGTCCATGTAAGTCTATCCCAGTTTATCAAATTCCCAAAATAGTCTGACCCTCTCTGTGTAACTCTGTCATGAACAAAAATTGTGTCACCGTTCATTTTTTTAATTGGACAAATCAAGATTGACTCATCACTCACAGTTTATTAACGTGACAGTACAGTATTTCACTATTATGAAGTCTAGTTACATCTTCCAGACCCTCGGCAATTTTTTTTATGGTTTACACTTCACACCTCCTTAGTTCATATGTTAATGCTTTCTCCACTGTCTTTATATTCCTCTTATTTTCGTAAGATCTATCACTCAGACAATTCTTGTACAAACCCCTTCATCTCTCTATTAAAGACAAAGCATTTTCACTAATATTCCTAGCTCCGTTCCTAACTTTCTTCCCTGACTTTCCATCCATCTTCTATATCCTCAAATTTTAAACTCTCTAGTTTAGTGTTCAACTGTTCTTGAAATTTTTTCTCAAATTCTTATCCTGGGTTGTACCAACGTCATTATTTCCCTGAAGGTAGCTACCTTTCCGAAATTTCAGCTTTTAACCCGAGACATTTATAGTTGGCGATCTTTACTTTTAACATCAAGAACAGCATTCCTATATACCCTAATATCTTGAATTGATCCTGCCAGTCTTCGGTTTGAAATAATATAAGGTTAGCTGTCTTACCATCTTGTGAATACCATGTTAACTTCGGGGCATTTTATGACCAAATACTGCATTGATTATAACTCTAATTGATTGTATTGTTTATATTCTATATCACCTAATTTCTTGTTTCGTACCCCGAAACGACGAAGAATGCTCCTTGCCTTGTAGGCCTACTGATTAAAAAAACAAGGGAATTGAAGAACCAGTTAAAAACTTCAAAAAAGCAGCAAAATGCGTACACAAGTTCTCAATTTTGAAACGAGCAGAAATTATTATGAATGAGAAATTAAATTAAGAAAAAATAAATTAAAATGAACAATGAAGCCAAAGTTAAAACCAATGTATGTGCCCGGAAACAAGGGTGGTATTCAAGCCCTCTCACTTCCTCACCCGGCTGTAGTTTCATTTGCTTTTTACTGAAACTCACCAGTCTTATAAGTTTGGATTCGTTATTAGGCCCTTTTTTATTTATCTAATTGTACAATAACTCGTCTTTACAGGACGAAACGGGTGACACAAATAGGGTATTTTCATAGCTACAAAACCAAATCAATTGTCACAAAAGCTTAATAAAAAACAAAAATTATTGTAATAAATTCTTTTTTATTTTTTGTTGATTTTTGTTATTTAAAATAAACGTTACCGTTTTTTTTTTGATATTTACTTGGGTTCGATACGTACGATGACTAACCCCCCCCCCCACTCCGTAAAACCGTACTAGAATATGGGTTCTAATTTTCTTGTCATTTGTGGTGCTTGTTTATAACATTAATATTTTTGTAAACAAAGAGAAGATGGGATTGTTCACGAGAGACAGTGGTGCCAATATGAGAACTTTTTGTGTGGTGCCAACACTTTTACTGAGTTGAACAATCTAGGCAGGGCAATTTTGTTCTTTAGATTGTTACGTAAAAATAACAAAAAGGGTATATTTTAATAAAAACACCAATAACAAGGTATTTTTGAAGTCTAGGGAGGCTAAAAACCTCCGAGGAGGGAAGGGGGTGAATCCCCCTGCCTTGTCCTCACCGACTTGTGGCACTGAACAGATAAAGATTGCGCTGATTTCAATTTATGCAGGAATGTTTAATTAACAAAATGTATTCTATTGACAATGGATCTTCTTTTTTCTTTGAAAATTAAGACTAGAATAGTTTTTTTTTAATTTTATTCAGATTTATTTATATACATAAACAAAATTTGAAGTTTGTCTGTTTTCACATAGATAAATGAGGATTTAATCCCATGACCATTGCCATCCATAACCAATTTAATCACACAAACTGTTCAAAGTTTTATCAAAATACAACATATACTAGTATTGGCTCTTGTTTTACGGATTAGCGTAGTCTAAAAGACACAGGGGTCGACTTTTTATTACCCACAAAGGTCTACTTTTAGAATGTAAGTTCAGAATAACGACTGTTTTCATCGCGACTTAGTGATGCCCTTGGAGGGACGAACAAGTGATGCCTTTATATTAAAAAAAAACTAGTAGGGTGGAAAACAGGGCGAAAAAGCAACGAATCATACAGCCAGGACCAGTTTTTCCGGGCTAAAGAAGGATCACAAACATCAGGCTAAGATATCCATAACTTTTTTTGTTGCTATAACAGGCCTTATCATATTATTTTTAGGGGGTAATTTAAAAAACAGAAACTGGTAGGGTAAAAATCAGGATGAAAAAACCAATGAATCAAAAAGATAAAACTAAAAACTCTATAATTGTTTTTCAGGACTGAGGCCTGAGATATTCATAACTTCTTTGGTTGTCATTGCAGGCCTTATTTTATATTTTTTGGGGGAATTTAAAAGTCATGGATTTCCTTTTTCATTTTTTGCAAATTTGAAACTTCTATTAACTGCAGCGAATCTGGTATAAACAGAAGCAGGAATATTGCCTTCGAATTGACCACCTGGAGGAAAGCATTTGCGGGTATAAATATAAAGATTAACCATTCCTAAATCGGTATAATGATTACCCTTAAAGAGTTCCCTCTGGGTCTTTTTCCAAAACACTCATGAATACATATAAGTGGTGCCAAAGTAGGAGTTAGGTAGCTTGTCTGTTGTCTTGTGAAAGTCTAGGAAATAATTGTTGCTTTAGATTACTGTTAGAACAAACCTATTCTTTTCTTTTGTTGTTTCAGCTACTTTATTTTATTGCGTCATTAATAAAATTTTCCAACTTGAAGTTAAATTTTTTTCAAAAAAATTTTAATATCTTCAAAAGCAACTTCGGTAAGAAAAAACAATAAAACCAACCCTAATTGCTTCACATGAGCTACACTGAATTATATGCCATAGGACTTTCAGTCCGACAGGTTAGTCTAAGCTTAGACAGATGACGGTAATTTTTGCTAATAAAAATAAACCAAGCGACATCGCTACAAGAATCCATTGAAGACCATTGAAGATCCATTGAAGACCAATCTAAAGTAGAAAATTAATAGTAAATTATACCATCCGGAAAGACGATTTTTATGAGCCAAAAATCCGGAATAAAATGACCTGAATAACCACTAACAGTTTTTCATCAAGCGACGTAAGATTCGACTGCCGAAACCAAATTTGGTTCCTCGGCTGAAAAAAATACTGATATGAGCTTAGAAAGCAAAATGATAACAAACACCAATAAACGCCTGAATTCGGACCGGTAATTTATCAGCTAAGATATTTTAAAGATCTTTTGGAACTGTAGCTCTGACTAGTGTGACTTATGCTCCAGTTCTCACTGAATTCTCGTCTGGCGGATTCTCCATCTGCAATTAAAATAGAAAACAATTAGTGATAGTATCAAACTGGTCAAGATATGCAATCAAACACATTACCAATAGTTTCAACGTGTCAAACACTAATATGCCTAAACAAACGATACCACTCTGCAGCTTATTAAGGTTACTCTCACCGTATATAATTGGTAAGTGTTCATAACTTCCAGCCAGACACCAGTGGCAAACATTCCAGTGACACTATACAAAGGGTACTTGAACCGAGTATATATCCATTATATAATCAGAATTAGTTAGTTTTCGATGCTAACAATAAAGTGTACGTTTTTTTATTATTCTTTTTTTTTATGAAATTCGTCTGATGTTTTCTTTGGTTCATCAAATAATATTTGCTGCCCAGTCTATTCAAATCCCATATAAATTTTAAATGAATAAAATTAACCATTTATTTCAGGGTTCAACTCTGCCCGACTTGTCCCGAGAAACCCTGCAGCCTCGTCAGTGACCGAATTAAAATTCCGACCTTGCACTTTCACTTAAACTGGTCAAATGATTAGTAAAATGTGTCTTCAGGGGGAGGAGAGAATAAACCACGTTGTGCAAGGGGCAATGTTCCCACGTTATTCAAATTGTCCATTCTCCTCAAAAAATTTAGTAGTAAAAAGGTGAGCGTGCTGCAGCTTGCTAAGACTAAAATCATGAAGGAGATTTAAGCCACTATGATTAGAGCTAAAAATCTAGCCCATTGCCCCTTCGACCCACCGCCCTTCTACCCATAACCTTTTTGCATGAAGGTAAGAATTTTAAACATTTTTCAGACCGGAATCTTGCAAAGATTTTCAATCTGTCTGACTGAAGGGTGATTTGTAGATTGTGGAAACTTGGAGTAAAAATGAGTTAAGACTTGAGTTGGTTTAAAACGGCCCAAGTCTGAGTTGCAGGCTGATCATTGGCCTACTTCCAAAGTCCACAGTAATTAGTTCATCCTTTGTTTGCCCAACACACCTGCTCAGAGTGGTCAGGACTACGGCTGCCCCCAAGGGATGAAACTAACTGCTCTTTTATTCCTTGCCGTCATCAACCCAGTCCTAGCAGAATTTGGAGAGTATTTTAAGTTAGTTTACGACTTGTCTGCCTTTCTCAAGTACACAACACAGAATGCGGTAGCAAAGAAGTAGTTTGACCAGACTTTCTTCACGGGCTTCATCACCCAGTGTCAATCAAATGGCCTACAAGTGAATGAACAGAAATCGAAAGTTCTACAATTCAATCCACTCAAGCGGGACATTATAGCTCAAATGTGCTGTTTCCAACTGTTTTCATTGCAAACATTCTAGATGTAACATTTACAGGTGATTGCTTGTTTAAGCTGTATGTTGACAATGTTGCACGCAAATGTCACTACTCAATCCAGAGTTTAAAAAGTATGCACAGGTCTGGCTTCTCTGATTGCCAACTCCTACTGGCGTCTACATCCTACATCAGGCCTATCCTTGAGTATTGTTGTCCCTTTAGGGTCCCAAAACTCAAAACACTGCTTATATGTCAGCAGAACTAGGTGTCTGACAAAACTTGCTACTAAAATAATACTTGGAACCCGCTTCAGCAACTGCGAAATTCCTCTTGAACTTGCCCAACTGGTGATCGACGACTTTAAAGCCATTATGAGAAAGCCATAGGGAAGAGAGCAGAGTAGGGAAAAGGCATGGACAAAATGTGTGTCGGGCCATGGTCAGCTGCGCACCAATAGATTTTAACCTTTGATACGGGCAATATAAGTTTAAATTTGTGACTGAATTAGTGAAAACAAAAAATTTTTCGGCTGGAGTCCCTTTTAAAACCTATGTTACACATGTATGTCACATACATGGCTCTATGAAAAGTTAAAATATTATTCATGTTCCATGAACTTATTTAAGAATTTAAAGTTTTACCAAAATAAGCTTTATATAAACAACGCAGAAACAAACAATAAAAAGAAACACAGCCACAATTTGACGCACTGATTATCATTGAACAATATATGCTGCAGTTTTTTCACGAGCTGACCTAAGGGCAAGAACTTACCTAGCAAAAGAAAGAATTTTTAACAATCCCGTCCCTAATTTAGTACTGGGCTCGTACTGTTTCTTATTGAGAATCAAATAGTTTGGCAAGTGGTTTGATTTTGATATTATGTTTGTTGGCTTTAAAATTGTATAATTCAGATCATTTTTTTTTTTTTATATTTGTGTTAGTTCTTCGCGTTGATTGTTTTTTAAATCTTCAAATTCCGATTTTAATTTGTTTAATTCTGTTGGTTTCCACGTTGTTTATTTTTATTAAAGTTGTTTCGTTCACATTTACGTTCAGAAAATTCTTAAGTCCAAGTTTTCTAAACGTTTTTTAGTCTAACTTCCTCCGGTTTTGCTTAATGTATGGGGTTGCCCTAACAAAATATTATTTTTTTTATAATATTATTTTATTTGGCCTTAAAAAAAAAAAAAACAAACATTATTTATATTTATTATTTTTTTTTTTTTAAATTTAAATTTAAAAATATAAAAAAATAATCAATATATAAAAAAATAAATAAATTAGTACAAAGAAGTGCTATTCAAATCTAGTAATAACATAAATTCGTTTCATTTATTTTTCATTTTGAAGCAAACATATTACATGTTTTCCTTTTAACACAATTTAGACTGTGGTCCAGTCACGGTCCAAATAGTAAATGCAAGAGCGCCATCTGTTTCAAAGCAAAGATAACTTTTTCAAGATTTAAAGCATACCCTTGGTTCACACAGATCCGGTTTTTTTTCTCACGCAAAACGGCTCACGCATAAGGGATGCAGCAATAACGCAGAACTGTCCATATCAAATCGGCCCGGTGTACCCGTTTTAACGCAAATATGGGATTGAGCAAAAAGCAGAAAAAAACTATTAGCTCTTTATTTACTCAAGAAGAGAAGTCAATTCTTAATTTTTGGAATTGCTTTGAATTTTGACCTTGTGTATAAATCTCAAGTTAAAGTTGCAGATTAGTTACGTCACCAGTATAGGGTGCAGAGACAGTCATTTGTAGAGACATTATATAAAATAAACAACTCACTTTTTACCTATCCTGCTTAAGTTGGGCTGTACCTCTGCACCCTCTACTGCAGAATCAGGTAACGTGCATCTTATCCAAACTCAGAAGTCTATTTCCCAGTGGGTCTATCCAATTTTTTTATTTTTTTTTTTTTGTGTGGATGGGATCATTTTCATTCTACTACATTTTCAAAAAATAAATTTTAATTATTATTTTACGGGAATATTAAATAGATGAATGTTATATGAAGGTATTCATATTTTATAACTTTATATAATTCAGATTATAATTTTTATCTTGATTTTTTTTTTTTAATTTGTTATTATTTATTGAAAACAAAAAAACATTTGCCAACAAAATCAAAATGAAAAATAAATATAAAAAATTTTGAATTATGCATTTTTTGCCAGAAGAAAGATCATGGATGCATGTTTATTTGTTTGTATTTTTTTTCCCAGGGGTGATCGTATCGACCCAGTGGTTCTAGAATATCGTGGGAGGGCTCATTCGAACGGAAATTAAAAGTTCTAGTGCCCTTTTTAAGTTACCAAAAAAATGGAGGGCAACTAGGCCCCATTCTCATGTCTGTTTGTTCCCCGAAGTCACCCGATCAAAATTTTGAGATAGCTATTTTGTTCAGCATGGTCGAAAATATGATAACTATGTCTTTTAGAATGACTTAATCCCCCGGATTCCCCGGGGAGAGGGCTGAAAGTTATGTTCTTTACCCAATGTTAACATATAGTATTGGTTATTGGGAAGTATACAGACGTTTTCAGAGAGGATTTTTTGTGGTAGTGGGGGGTGGGGGGGTGATTCGGGGGTTATGTGGGAGGATCTTACCATGAAGGACGTGGTCATGGTAGAAGGGACATTGCTATGAAGGGGGCGCCAGATTTCCCAGAATTATTTAAATAAAGATCAGAAATTATACATAAAAAAACAAGTATTTTAACTGAAAGTAAGGAGCAACATAAAAACTTAAAACGACAGAAAACATTACGTATATGATTGGGTTCATTCCCTAGTCAATACCTCGCTCTTTAAGCCAAAGATTATTTAGTACTTTCATAAGAGATATTTATTCTAATTAACGGCATTTGTGATTAATGGGTCATTTTTAAAGAATTGGAACAAAATTCGAACT
The DNA here is from genome assembly GCF_049724085.1 of Artemia sp. Qi Xiang Cuo. Taxonomy (NCBI): domain Eukaryota; kingdom Metazoa; phylum Arthropoda; class Branchiopoda; order Anostraca; family Artemiidae; genus Artemia; species Artemia sp. Qi Xiang Cuo. The sequence continues at coordinate 80,070,953 of NC_142796.1, read as the reverse complement.
ATAGATTAAAGAGCAAGTTATTGACTAGGGGGCGACCCTCTAATATACGTATTCAAAATCTAAGAATAAAGAGGTTCGTTACGTAAGTTAATTCGTAAGTTACGTATATTTATTACTAATAAAAACGCTCGTAAATCAAAGTAAACAGGTTTGAAGAAAGCCATTTAACCAAATAAAAGTAAAATTAATATTCAATTTTTTTTTTAATTATTAATGTACGGTGAGCCAAAATCAAAACCTGCATTAATTCAAAACCGTTCAAAAATTAAATTAAAAAAAAAAAAGTTTTTTTAAATGAAAGTAAGGACCGACGTTAAAACTTAAAACGAACAGACCTGATTCCGTACATTACAGGGGCGGGCCCCTCCTAACCCACTCAATCTTTAAGAGTAATCTTTAATCAAGATTTTTTTTATAATCTTACATTCATTATATTCCATTGCACGACTTTGAGGATGGGCCCACCCCGTTCACTTGTTTTTTTTTAATTTAATCCATATAAGGACTCGGTTCCTATTGCAAAGCTTTGCTTCAAAAAATAAAACTTTTTGGACTCCTTGACTAATAGGAAGGAAGACTCCCCACCATCTTTGAGTAAAAGCATTAGTATGTGTGTGTGGCATGATTGGCTGATGGAACATTAAACTTGCAACCTTTGCTAATTCAATATTTGACTAAGTATACTAAAATATTGCCCGGTCAATCAGCAATATGAGATACTTACATTTAGTACTTCTGCAAAATTTGACTCTGTCTGTCTATCTGCAATGTGATCTTCAAGGAACAGAAGGCTCTGAAACCACTTACAAGGCTTCTTGTCTCGTCCTCCCTGAGACCCACTCTTGGACAGTTGGGCCTTTTTCTCCCTGTTGAAGCCATCTCGAAGGGATCTCCACTGTTTTTGACAGTGTTCAACTGAAAGAAAGCTGGATGAAAATTTGATTTGCATAATCATTTCATAAAATATGGTTTTAGAAGACATGTGGAATTTATAAATATCACAGAACTAGGAAAATGTAGTTTATCCCAAATAGGTGTCATTTAATAAAATGATGAAATTATTTGGGTTATGTTGAACTTTTTGTTAAAGTCTTTTAACTTTAATGAAAACAGTTATTAAAACACCATTTTACCCTCACACGAGTTTAATAGATTCAATCTTCTACATCATTTTTACATCATCAAATTTTATTATGCAATTGGATGAGGAATCCCTACTATATGTCACTAGTGAAACTCTGCTTGTAAGCCTTACCCAGTCATTTTCTTCGTGATTTGCTCACTAACTAGATGATGAAAATACTTTATGAGGTAAAATATAATTTATATTTCAACAAATAAGTGGCCAGTAACACATATCTGATCAAGAGAGAATACTCAATGTGACTGTCGAAGCCTGGACCCTAGGTGCGACTGCAACTTAATACAGGTCTTAGTGTAGATGTCAAGTACAAGCAGAAATAATAAATATATACAAATTAATCCAAGAGATCTTAAAATAGATAGTTTGGCATGGGTACCAAAACAGATTCCCTACTCCTCTTTTATGAGAGGGTTGGGCTGTGTTGTTTAGGATTATATCCTTATTTATTAAAAAAAAACATAAGCTAATGTGCTCAAGAGGACCTAAAGCTTTTGTTGGCTATGAGATGCTACTTCAATCATTGATACAGGGACAGATTAGGCACCCCTGCAGTATATGGTGTAGAGTTATCACAATACAAATGGAATTTGATCTAAAAGGTAGCAAATTACTTTATGTTTACTCTCTGGCAACCAATGCATGGTGACATTATGGTGACAGGGACCAATGAAAAATTGATCAATTTGGAACACAGGGCCATAATAAAATAGATAAGAAATAAATATACTGTTCAATTGAAAATTTAATGTTCTGTCCAAATGCAATAATCAATTACTCTGAATATTCATTCCTCTGATATTATAAATCAAAATTTTCAAGGACACAAACCTGTAGTAGAGCTGCCCACTGTAAACAAAACCTATTTTTTTACTCAATATTATTCATCCAATTTAGCTGTAAAGTTGTACAGATACTGTCCAGTAGTAGCAGAATAGAAACAAATCACTTTTTACTGTATATCCTGGTTCTATTGGCCAGTACACCTGCACCATATGTCACATGGGCAGCTATATAACAGGTTTACCAAGGAGCCTACAACACAAACGTCAAGTGAGCAAAAAACTAAACTGGAGCTAGTTTTTTTTTAATTCAAGAATCTGTAAAGATAAAGGTGCAGACTAGTTCCCCCTGGCAAAAACAACTTATTTTTAACTGTTAATTATTCAGTCCATTGGGCTGTAAAGTTGCATAGATACTTTTCAGTAGAAGCAGAATACAAATGACTCACTTTTTACTGTTTATCCTAGTTGTGTTGGAGGGTCTCTGCTCCCTCCCACTAGAGGGGGAACAGTAAAGGTTCAGATTAGCTACCATTGATAAAAACAACCTATTTCTTACTGTATATTATCCAGTAAAATAGGCAGTAAAGTTGCCCAGATACTGTCCAGTAGATACACAACAATAATAGATTGATAATGGTACAGACTGGCTACCACTGTAGTGTAGGGTGCAGAAGCTCGAACATTAGAATAAGGATACACAGTAGGCACTGATTTGTTTAAATTGTGCTTATACTGGACAATATCATTGCAAGTTTACAGGCCAATTGGCTTAATAAAAAACAGTAGGAAATTGTTTGTTTTAATTATGGTTAGCTAATCTGAACATTTACAAACAAATCCGTTCCTTGTTTATATCCTTATAATTTGGGTAGCGCCTCTGTATCCCACACTACAGGGATGACTAATCTGCACCTTTACTGTGGGAAATAATCTGCACTAATTCACCAAAAAGTCTAGCTAGGCTAGACTTGCCTAGTAAAATTTTCCTTCTTACCTTTTAGACCAGCTTCCTCTGAAACTTTTTCCCAAGCTTTAGTCAACAAATGGCGCTTACAGTAGTCAGGATGCTTTTTATCATATATAATTTGATAGAATCTTACTGATAAGATAAGTTTCTCAGTGAATTCCATCTTTGACACTTTGCTGTTTGCGGTTGGCCGGATAAGTTGAATTATTTTAATGCAGACGACAAGCCGTCATAACGCAGAAATGGGCATTGGACAACGCATGTACCGGGAGGGTTCGCGCACCCAATCGAATTATTTAGTTCTCAATCCCAAGTGTTTAAATAAGGGAAAAAAAACATTTGGGTCGTTCGTTCCCTTAATATACGTTTGTGCGTTATTTGTAGAATTACTTTTTTGAAATTTTTCTAGACAGCTTAAGTCCTTTGTACAAAATATCCTCTCCTATGGGGCTGTTTTGCCCTTGTATATAAAATGCTGTTAACAATAATTCTCATAGTCTGTTTTAGTTGTGTCTGACATCTACAATTTTTTAGCACAATTTATACTATGGTCCAGTCACAGTCCAAACAGTAAATGCAAGAACGCCATCTGTTTCAAAGCAAAGATAACTTTTTCAAGATTTAAAGCATAGAATAACAATGTGGTGTCTTTCTTGCCATTCATAGCATTGTGTCCTTTATTTTTAGCATTCCGTTTTGGAAATTTTGCTAGACAGCGTAAGTCCTTTGTACTAAATATCCTCTCCTATGGGGCTGTTTTGCCCTTGTATATAAAATGATGTTAACAATAATGCCCATATTCTTTTTTAGTTTTATCTGATATCTACAATTTTTTATCAATAAAGCATTATCCTGCCGTTGGTTATTCCATGGACATTGTGCAGGTTTCAAGGTGGTGGGATTTATATTTGGAGAAAAGGATTTTACATTTCCAGTTTGGATTTTTATGTTATGATTTTTTTTTTAGTAGATTATAATGATTACCCTGTAATACATAATACAATAACAAAATCGAGGCTTGTGGCTTTGCGGGTTGTAGGGGGTAGTAGCTCAATTCTTATTTGTGATAATTCGTCCTGTTCAAATTTGTCTAGACTAATTTCTATGCATTAAGGTCTTTAATGTCCAGAAATTTCTGTAATTTTTCAGCTTGTGAAATTAATCATTAATTTCTTATTAATTAATAACTAATAAGTAATTGAAGCAGCTACTTCACGCTCTACGTATAAATGAGTAAAAAATTCTGCCTTGTATTTTTAAATCATTAAAAGTGCGCATAAAAACTAATAACACTCAGAACCCTCTAAGAGGCAGCCAATAAGAGGCGAAATAATGAGTAATAATCGCATGAATTTTTCAACTCTAATCGAAAATTCTAATATTTCACTATTATCAAGTATTTTTTTACCTATTAACATTACACTTTTCATATAAAAATAGTGAAAAAATTTTTAATAAAAGTTTTTTTTTTAATAAAAACATGACTTTGATTAAAGCATTTAAACTGGGAATTTTGTAAAGACTATGAATAGAGGGGGGGGGGGTAAATAAGTTTTAAGTAAAGATCCTGATTTGATGAGGCTCCAAGTTTAAATTCCATTTTCTAAGCCCCATTTATTTAGCTATTACATACCACGTAAAATACTCACAGATTAAGGTTACTTGACTAACAAAACCCCGAAAAATAAAATTATTTCGGGGTTTCCCATAATTTTATAGCGTAAGACAAGGAACAAGCCGTTGGGAGGAGTATTAGAGCAAGAGTTATCATTATGCAGAATAACATATGTATTATGAATAAGAACGATATATTAAAATTTCATTAGTTTTGGTGACAAATATTGTCGCAAATACATTGCATCATATTTTTTCGTTTTAATGTAATTTAGAAGATTATGTAATGGTCCCATCAGTAGATACAACAGCACCATCTTTTTCTAAACAAAGGTAACTTTTTCAATATTTGAAGAAACAAAATATGGTGTCTTTCTTGCGATTGATAGTGTTGTCTCTTTTACTTGTAGCATTCTGTTTTGGACATTTTACTAGAAAACTGAAATCCTTTGTACAAAATATCCTCTTATATGTGGGCTGTTTTGCGTTTGTATGTAAAGTGATGTTATTAACAATGTCTTTTTTTCGTTATAGTTTTGTCTGACATCTACAATTCATTATTAATAAAGTTTTATACAGTCATTTGTTATTAAATGGACATTGTTGAGGTTTTAAGGTGATTTGATTGATAGAAGACACTCGCATTCGAGGATTTATTGGTTAAATTATCAATAAATCATACGGTACAATACTACATAAATTTTTTTTTATACTAAGCAAAATTGTCACCTCAAAACTTTGATTGTACTGCTTTAGTGACGCGTAGGCAATAGACGGGGGCTACTGCCCTCCAAAGACAGGAATGAGCCATCTCCCTATATTCTAGGACCCTAGTTGTAAGTCCATTGACCCTATCCCCATAAACTAAATTGAATTAGCTTTAAGTGGTTTAAATTAAACCTTTATTTCAAACATTGCTTTTTATTTTGAGAAAAGTTTGTCACAAAAATGATTTCAATACAAAAAAATTCCAGACCAATTCCCTCTTCAAAGTACAATAAAAGTGGAAAAGATAAATAATACAGCATTGGACTTTACAGTCCCTACCGGCGGTGCTGATCTCCGTTTCTTGGCCCTTCAGCCAGACAGTGCAAAGGGGGGTTAAGGGCCAACCATCCTGTTCGTTCGAACGCCCTTCCTATTTACTTTCTCCAGATTTCTCCAGGTACCCATTTAGAGCTGGGTTGACTCTGGCTGAGCTTACAGAGTCACACCACTGACCCTCGTCCAAACCAAATAATTGGTTGAACTAGGATTCGAAGCTTCGCCTTCTTGGACAAAGAATCCTAAATTCAGCGCACCAATCCACAATAGAAGTGTGTTGTATGGAAAACAAATTCTAGTAGAAAGACTTTATAAACTAATTGACAAATAAAAAAAATAAAAAAAAATGATTGCGATTTAAACTAGGGTTGGGTAATATTCGATATGAATATAGATATAAAGATATATCGAGCCAAATATCGATATCGAAACGTAAATATAAATATCTAAAACGATATTTGGAAATTTTCGAATGTTTTCTGTTTTTTCTGATATCTACTGGTGAACGTCCAGCGAAAAAAAATTCAACACAGAAAAATGTTTCGCAAATGGCCGAGAAGAAGAAAATAATGTAGTCAATCCAGTAACCATAAAGCTTTACAGTTCACTTAGAAACATCCATAAGTATGCACAGCCTGTTCTCAAAATCAAACTACGGTTTAGGGAGTGTGGATCCTCACATTTTTCTGGGCACTCCTTAAATGATTGGCTAGATAAAGTGTCTTCTCGGCTTATAGGTCTTGGTCGTATCATACCCGTCACGATTAATAAATACCTTGATCCATGTTTCATGAAAATGTATACTTACCCTGTTGATCTTCTCAAAGTTGAGAGCAAATATCAAGGAGCCCGGATTTGGCCTTGATGGCTGCTGAGTCTGTGTAAATAGATTCAAGTGCAGCGACAGTTCCTGTGATTCAGCCACCACAGAATTAAGCCAGTTTGTGGGGATCACATGAAGAAGTTTCAGTAGTCAATGCAAGACATGCTTCGTCAGCAGCCAGATCTGTCACGGTTCTGAAGATTTTCAATAATGAGTCATTAGTTGTAAAAAAAACTGATTCAATCAAGTCGTTGAATTATCATAAAAAGGGTTTAAGAAAAACCAATACGAGGTTTTCATGAAAATAATGTACATGCCCACCATCAGCCTCCCTTCTGAAAGTGTTTTCCGAAGCTGTTCAGTTAATAAAACAGTTCGTGGTAACAAACTTTAAGTAAGAAGCGAATCGGCCCAATAGTAACCACAACTCTAAAATATACAATTTTAAAAACAATAAACACATCAAAAGAATTGGCTTTTAGTGCTGATTCCAGATATATAAAATTCATTAAGTTTACCGGATCCAACAAAAGCTACGAGCCTCCGGAATTATGTGTGGTTTTCGAGAAAGGGGGGGGTCCCCCCAAACTTAAACGAATTATCATTAAAATTATACCAACAGATTCGTAATATAAAAAAACCCAAGTTATCTTATATTAAACCGAGTGTTTTTTTTTTTTGCCCGGGTGATTTTATTTAAATAATGGTCCAAGAAGATCGGGAGAAAAGTCCTTCTGCCTTTTTTAAGTACAAAAAAGATTTAAATTTAACTCTTCTCCCCCCCCCCCCCCTTCAACACCCGTTTTTTCCCAAAGTCATCCGATCTAAAATTTAAGATAGCTCTTTTAATCAGCATAATTGAAAGGTCAAATATCTATGCCTCTGAGGAGACAAGACCCCCACAGCCCCTAGGGAAAGGGCTCTAAGTTATAATGTTTTCCTCTTGATTACATGTAGTGATTGTTATTGGCAAGTAAACTGACATTTTTCCGGACGAGTGAATTCCATGTGAGGGGGGGGAGGTCCAGGGGAAAAATTTCCACGGGGGAATTTGCTCGAAATCCGACCCGAACTCCTACACGAAAGAACTTTCTAAAGAGTAATTTTCGTGAGGAGGGATTTTCGATAGAGGGAAAAGGGAGAGATTGTGGTATTATTTGAAAAATAATCAAAATCGAAATACACAATCAAGTTTTTCAGTTGAAAGTAATGAGAAAAATTATGACTTATAAAGAACATAAATTATCCTGTATATGACGGGATAATTTGTCCCAAATCTATAAAGACAACTCCTGAAAAACAAGGGTCGCTTAATTAAATAAGAAGTATTTTTTAAATACTAAAAAAAAATAGCAGTGAAGAGCGAGGTATTGAGGAGGGGGTATTCCCCTCATATACGGAATAGTTTCTGTTAGTTTTAAGTTTTAGGGTTGCTTTTTACTTTCAGATGAAAAACCTTTTTTTTAAATTTAATCACTGAAAGGCAGAATCAATTCTGATGAGAAAATGTTGACATGTTGCTGATTTTGAATAGCCAGTAGGTTTTTTCTTCATCCTGAGCCTGAGCAATTTCAAAACTCGGTTTTTGTGACATTCGTCTATGTAATTGAAGTTTGTCTTTATATTGTTCAAAGTTTGGACAAATATGTGCAAAATACTCTTTAATTACCATTTTTTTGTTATTGAACTTTGGCAAAAGACAAAATCAAGAGTCGATCTAAGCAAAAAAAAAAAGATAAGGACTATCTAAAAATTTTATGAAAATAATGATTAACTACACACAGGAAGAGTAGGGAGCAAAATTGGTTAAAAGGACTCCCCTCTCAGAATAAATGAAAACTGGGACCGTCTTTTCATCCCTGCCCCTTGAAGTAAAAACGGTGAAGTATTATATAAAACACACTCGAGAATTTCGATCGCGAATGATGTGAACATGAGACAAGAAAATGGTCAAGTCACTTCTTTATACCAGACACTGCTTGGGCTCGGTTGGAAAATAAATTGTAGCTATATTTCATTTAAGTATTTAGTTGGTAGTTTGGTTAGGTTATATTGCGTGAAATGGCAGCAAGAAAGAGAAGGCAAAGTGTATACACTATGACAGAGGTCCAACCAGTGGTACCTTAAGAGTGGGAACAGTTTTCTATGGAAAATAAGAGGCCTGTATTAGTTGAGCTGGAACTTGAAAAACGGAACCGGAAGCCAGGCCAGTCTATAGAAGAATACCAGTTGAAAAAATAGACAGGCTCTATGAGACACACCCCAAAGCCAATCTCACTGTGCACGAGACCAAGAATTATAACAAAGAAGGTTCCAGTATTTATCAGACCGAAAATAGCTAGAATCGTAGAAACGGAATCATGCAATGCATGTATTCGAAAAAAGACCACACCAACGAATTTAGCAAAAGTATTTCGAAAGCGGCAATAGCCCTGAGCTGCCTAACTAAAGGGGTAGGTCAGGACTTCTCTGTTTCGATGCTGATAAGCTTATAAAAACAATATTCTTTTCAACTTCAAAAAAATTTACAGGATTGTAGTTTGGAAAATTTTTTTTTTTTGGATGTCAAAATTATTTATTAATTAAGCTAGTTTTAAATTTTTTGTAAGTTAGTTTTTATATTATGCTTGTTTTTCTTGAAGATGATCTTTTTACCTTAAATTTGGATATATATATATAGAGAGAAAAAGAACATTTTCCCAGTTTCAACTCAACCATGTAAGCAACCTTGCCTCTCAGAGGTCGGGGGAACTTGACGGTCCCAAGTCCGTTAAATGAGAAGGGTTGGGCTGTGGTTTTGCAACTCACACCTGGGACCCCGAGGGGAACCCCTCAGGGGAAAACCGCCTGCAACTGAACCGCCTACACCCGCCTCGGATGCCTCACCTCCCCCACAAGCCCGACCCCGCATGCCCCCGGCCCCGAGTTTTGACGGCGAAACAACACCTAAAGATGGATTTTGGGACTGTGAGACCGATGAACCAGATATCAAAGACAGAACAAGTTATTAAAGAGATGAGACAATACCTCATCGATATACTCGTTCTCACTGAAATAAGGTGGACTGAAAATGGATTAGAGAAATTTGATGAGGAACATGCTATGACATTGAACAGTCACCCTGCCGTCCACCACGCGTGTATAGCAATTAAGCTTTCACCACTTGAAATCAAAACAATGGGGAAAGTGAAACCCGTTAGCAAATGTATATTGATTGCTCGTTTCGTATCTAATGATACAAAATGAACATCATGGCCTGCTATGCTCCGACCAACGAAGCTGATGATGAGGAAAAATATGCTTTCAACAGCATGCTACAATTGGTCACCAAAGACGTTCACAGGCATGATATAAGCTGTGTTTTAGGCGATCTAAATACTAAAGTCGGTGCAAATCGTCAGTACTGCCCTGAAGTTCTGGGCCTACATGGCATCGGAGACATTAATGAAAACGGTGCACTCCTAATTGACTATGCCCTAAGTAATGACTTGGTGATAGGCGGCAGTATGTTCGAACATAAAAGGATTCACAAGTACTCGTGGGTGTCCCCCGATGGCCGGACAAAAAACCAAATCGATCATTTCCTCATATCAAGACGCTGGAGAAGTAGCCTGCTCGACGTGAGGGGATTTCAAGGAGCGGACGTGAATTCAGATCACATCTTGGTGATATCCGAAGTAAGAGTCAAACTGAAAGCTAAGAAACCGAAAACCAACGCCACAACACACAAACAGTTCGACACTAATAAGCTGAAAGATCGTGATATCCGCAGAAGCTTCTGCATATCACTACATAACAAATTTGAAGCGTTAATTCGCTCGATGAAGCTGAATCCAGCACATCGTTCTTTACTTAGGCAGCGCTAGCGCGCTGCCTATGAAAAGGTGAGCGTGAGAGGGGGGTTAGTTACCGTCCAATCACTTTCAACTATTACAAGGGCACTATCCCTTTGAATTTCCAATCACCTGAGTCTTTTTTGAAGTTTCTATGACAACACATACTATAAAAACCTTATATGCCCACAGGGCATAACTTAAAACCCTTGCCCCAAGGGTTGTGAGGGAGTGTCGTCCTCAAACTCATACTTTCGATCTGTAAAACAACTCCGCGGAACAAAATGGCTATCTCAAAATTTTGATTTGATGTGTTTGGGGAAATGATGGGCGTGGGGGGATCTAGTTGCCCTCCAATCACTTTCGACTATTAAAAAGGCACTAGCCCTTTGAATTTCCAATCGAATGAGCCTTTTTTGAAGTTTCTACGACAACGCCTTCTATAAAAACCTTATATGCCCCCAGGGCATAACTTAAAACCATTTCCCCGAGAGTTGTGGGGGAGTGTCCTCCTAAAAAAGATATTTTATATTTGTAAAACAACGAAGCTAAAAAAAAGGTCTATATCCAACGGTGGTTTGAATGTGTTTGGGGGACCGCGGGGCGTGGGAGGGGGGTTAGGTGCCCTCCAATCAATTTCGGCTATTAAAAAGGACACGAGTCACTCCAATTTACAATCGAATGAGCTCTGTTCGAAATTTCCACGACAACTCCTTCGATACGACGTGCACGGGTATGAAGAAAAAAATCAACAAACCACAACACAGTGTGCCCACATCGTATTTTACTTAGGCAGCGCTAGCTCGCTGCCTATAATTTTCTTTGGAAAAAATTATAATTGAACTGTAACTTTTTTCTTTTCTTTGAGAAATTTTCAGAATTTACTTCAAATTTTCTTCACTTTCTAAGAAAAATCTTAATTAAAGTGATACTCTTTATATTCATGGGGAATATTCTCAATCAAAGTATGAATTTTTTATATTTCTTAAGAGAAATTTAGAACAAAAATTTAAATTTTTTAAACTCTTTGAGAAAAAATATAACTGAAGTGGAACCTTTTATTTTCTCTGGAAAAATTTAGAATTGATGTGTAACTTATTTTTTTCATGGTGAAAATTCATGAGAGAACTTGAAATTTTCTTCACTTTATTGAGAAAACTCAGAATTAAACTTGAACTTTTTATCTTCAGAAGAAAACTTGAAGTTTTATTCTCTTCATTGAGAAAACTCAGAATTAAAGTGAACTCGTTATCTTCATGTCGAATATTCACAATCATAGTATAACTTTTTCTTTCTTTTCTTTGAGAAAAAACAGAAGAGAACTTGAAATTTTCTGCACTTTATTGAGAAAACTCAGAATCAAAGTGGAAATTTTTTATCTTCAGAAGAGAAGTTTAAATTTTATTTACTTATTTTAGAAAAAATCAGAATTAAAGTGGAACTCTTTATCTTCATTTCGAATATTCGCAATCAAAGTATAAATTTTTCAATCTTTTACGAGAAATTTATAAAAGAAATTTAAATTTTTTTTCCATCTCATTGAGAAAAATCAGAACTGAATTGGAATTTTTTTATTTTCTCTTGAAAAAATATAATTGATCTGTAACTTATTTCTTTTCATCGAGAAGATTCAGAAGAGAACTTGAAATTTTCTTCATTTCGTTGAGAAAACTTAGAATTAAAGTGGAAATTTTATCTTCATGATGAATATTCATAATCAAAGTATAACTTCTTCTATCTTCTGTGTAAAAATTTAGAATAGAACTTTGATTTTTTTTGTCTTTGAGAACATTAAGAACAGAAGTGGAACCTTTTTTATTTTATTTTTAAAAATAGAATTGTAACTTTTTTCTTTTCTTTAAGAAATCTTAGAATTAAATTGGAACTCTTTATCTTCATGGCGAATATTCGCAATCAAAGTATAACTTTTTTCTATCTTTTACGAGAAATTAAGAACGGAACTTTAAATTTTTTCACATCTTTGAGAAAATACAGAACTGAAGTGTAACATTTTTATTTTCATAGGGAAAAATTAGAATTGATCTGTAACTTTTTTGAGAAAATTAAGAAATGAAACGAGGACCCTTTTATTTTGAAAAATTAGACTTGATCCGTAACTTTTTTCATTGAGCAATTTTTCCGAAGAGAACTCTAACTTTTCTTTTCTTCATTGAGAATATTCAGATTTAAAGTGGAACCTTTTATCTAGATAGAGAATATTCACAATCAAAGTATGACTATTTTCTATATTTTACGAGAAATTTAGAACAAAACTTTAAATTTTTTAACATCTGAGAAAAATCAGAACTGAAGTGGAAGCTTTTTTTTTCTTTGAAGAAAATTTGTAACTAAAATTAGAAGTTAACTGTAAATCTTCTTTGGTAAAATTAATAATTTATCCAACTTTTTTCTATTCTTTAATAAAATTAAGAAGAGAACTTGAACATTTTTGCACTTCTTTGAGAAAACTCAGAATTAAAGTATAACTTTTTCTGTCTTCTATGAAAAATTTGGAACTGAACTTTAAATTTTTTCATCTCTTTGAGAAAAATACGTACTGAAGTGGAACAATTTTATTTTCCTGGAAAAAATTAGAATCGATCTGTAACTTTTTTCTTTTTAATTGAGAAAATTCAGAAGAGAACTTGAACTTTTCTTCACTTCGTTGAGAAAACTTAGAATTAAAGTGAAACTTTTTATCTTCATGGTGAATGTTCACAATCAAAGTATAACTTTTTTCTATCTTCTATGGAAAATTTTAGAACATAATTTTAAATTTTTTATGTCTTTGAGAAAACTAAGAACTGAAGTGGAACCTGTTTTATTTTCTTTGGAAAAAATAGAATTGAACTGTAACTTTTTTCTTCTCTTTGAGTAATCTTAGAATTATAGTGGAACTCTTTATGTTCATGGTGATTATTCGCAATCAAAGTATAACTTTTTTCTATCTTTTACGATAAATTTATAACAGACCTTTAAATTTTTTAACATCTTTGAGAAAAATCAGACATGAATTGGAATCTCTTTTTTCTTTGGAGAAAATTAGAATTGGACTCTTTATAAAATTAGAAGTTAACAGTAAATCTTCTCTGGTAAAATTAAGAATTGAGCTAACTTTTTTAATTGAAAAATTTTTAAGAAGAGAACTCGAAATTTTCTTTCTTTCATTGAGAAGACTAAGATTTAAAGTGGAAATTTTTATCTTTATGGAGAATATTCACAATCAAAGTTTTAATTTTTTATATCTTTTACGAGAAATTTAGAACAGACCTTTAAATTTTTTCACATCTGAGACAAATCAGAAATGAAGAGGAAGCTCTTTTTTCTTTGGATAAAATTAGAATTGTACTCTAAATAAAATTATAATTGAACTTTAACTCTTCTTTGGTAAAATTCATAATTGAGCTAACGTTTTTCATTTAGAAAATTTTTCAGAAGAGAACTCGAACTTTTCTTTTCTTCACTGAGAAAATTCAGATTTAAAGTGGAACTTTTTATCTAGATGGAGAATATTCACAATCAAAGTATGACTTTTTTCTATCTTTTACGAGAAATTTAGAACAGAACTTTAAATTTTTTCACCTATGAGAAGAATCAGAACTGAAGTAGAAGCTTTTTTTTTCTTTGGAAAAATTAGAATTGAAGTGTAACTAGAATTAGAATTGAACTGTAAGTCTTCTTTGGTAAAATTAAGAGTTGAGCTAAATTTTTTATCTTCTTTAAGAAAATTCAGAAGAGAACTTGAACATTTTTGCACTTCTTTGAGAAAACTCTAAATTGAAGTATATCTTTTTTCTATCTTCTATGAAAAATTTAGAATAGAACTTTAAATTTTTTCATCTCTTTGAGAAAAATAAGAACTGAAGGGGAACCATTTTATTTTCTTGGAAAAAATTAGAATTGATCTGTAACTTATTTCTTTTTCATTGGGTAAACTCAGAAGACTACTGTTACTTTTCTTCACTTCGTTGAGAAAATTTAGAATTAAAGTGCAACTTTTTTTCTTCATGGAGAATATTCACAACCTATTATCATGTTTTTGCAAGGAATTCTTACTATACCTTCAACATTTTCAGATATTTTCATGATAAAACGTATCTGTATTGACCTCAGGTGGTTTTATGTTGCAGCAAATTGCTAGTAGTAGTGCTATCTTCATGTTTTTTGCTAACCCTTTGTACTAGATCTTAAACATTTTCAGATATTTTCTTGATAAATCATAGTTGTATTGGCCTCTGGTGTCCTTATATTGCAGTGAGTTGCTGTTAGTAGTAGTAGTATTTCATGTTTTTGCATATCATTCATGCTATAATCTGTAAATTTTCTAATATTTCCTCAATGAAACTTACTTTTGTTGACGTCAGATGGCTTAGTAGTGCAGCAAGTTGTTAGTACTAGTAGTATTATAATGTTTTTGCAATCCATCTGTACTATATCTTAAACATTTTCTGATATTGTCATTATAAAACGTATCTGTGTTGACCTCAGGTGGCTTTATGTTGAAGCAAGTTGCTAGTAGTAGTTCTATCTTCATGTTTTTGCAATCCATTACTACTATGTCTTAAACATTTTCAGATATTTTCTTAATAAAACATAGTTGTATTGGTCTCTGGTGTCCTTATGTTGCAGTGAATTGCTAGCAGTAGTAGTAGTATTTCATGTTTTTAATTTAATTCATACTATAATCTATAAAGTTTCTAATATTTTCTCGATGAAACGTACTTTTGTTGACCTCAGATGGCTTAGTAGTGCAACATGTTGTTGGTACTAGTACTATTATCATGTTTTTGCAAGTCTTTCTTACTATACCTTCAACATTTTCAGATATTTTTCATGATAAAACGTATCTGTGTTGACCTCAGGTGGCTTTATGTTGCAGCAAGTTTCTAGTAGTACTTCTATCTTCATGGTTTTTGCAATCCATTTGTACTATGTCTTAAGCATTTTCAGATATTTTCTTAATAAAACATAGTTGTATTGGTCTCTGGTGTCCTTTTGTTACAGTGAATTGCTAGTAGTAGTAGTAGTATTTCATGTTTTTGCATGTCATTCATACTATAATCTATAAGTTTTCTAATATTATCTCGATAAAAATTACTTTTGTTGACATAAGATGGCTTACTAGTGCAGTAAGTTGTTCTTACTAGTAGTATTATCATGTTTTTGCAAGCATTACTTAATATACCTTAAACATTTTCAGATATTTTTCATGATAAAAATTATCTGTATTGACCTCAGGTTGATTTATGTTTAATCAAGTTGATAGTAGTAGTTCTATGTTCATTTTTTTTTGCAAACAATTTTCACTATCTCTTAAACATGATCATATATTTTCTTGATAAAACATAGTTGTACTGGCCTCTGGTTTCCTTATGTTGCAGTGAGTTGCTAGTAGTAGTAGTAGTATTTCATGTTTGTGCAAGTCATTCATACTATAATCTGTAAATTTTCTATTATTTTCTCGATGAAACGTACTTTTGTTGACCTCAGATGCCTTAGTAGTGCGGTAAGTTGTTATTACTAGTTGTATTATCATGTTTTTGCAAGCCTTACTTACTATACCTTCAAAATGTTCAGATGTTTTTCATTATAAATAGTATCTGTTTTGACCTCAGGTGGCTTTATGTTGAAGAAAGTTGCTAGTAGTATTTCTATCTTCATGTTTTTGCAATCCATTACTACTATGTCTTAAACATTTTCAGATATTTTCTTAATAAAACATAGTTGTATTGGTCTCTGGTGTCCTTATGTTGCAGTGAATTGCTAGTAGTAGTAGTAGTATTTCATGTTTGTTCAAGTCATTCATACTATAATCTGTAAATTTTCTATTATTTTCTCGATGAAACGTACTTTTGTTGACCTCAGATGCCTTAGTAGTGCGGTAAGTTGTTAGTACTAGTAGTATTATCATGTTTTTGCAAGCCTTACTTACTATACCTTCAACATGTTCAGATGTTTTTCATGATAAAACGTACCTGTGTTGACCTCAGGTGGCTTTATGTTGCAGCAAGTTGCTAGTAGTAGTTCTCTTTTCATGTTTTTGCAAACAATTTGTACTATATCTTAAACATTTTCAGATATTTTCTTAATAAAACGTAGTTGTATTGGCCTCTGGTGTCCTTATGTCACAGTGATTTGCTAGTAGTAGTAGTAGTATTTCATGTTTTTGCATGTCATTCATACTATAATCTATTAATTTTCTAATATTTTCATGATGAAACGTAGTTTTGTTGACCTAAGACATTTCCATGCCCCCTCCCCCTATTTTCATATTTTTGCAATACCTTAAATATTGGTATTTATTGACATGTTGTAAATGCAATTGATCATAATTTTAAGGGGCCAATATATCAAATTACATCTTGCATATGTCCGAAAATGATTTGGAAAACAGCCAGAAGTTTTAAAAAATAAAGAGTATTGCTATTGTAGCTAATTTAGAATGAAAATGCTACATTAAGGCTATCAAAAACCTGCTTCGAGAACAATTCCAGTTGAGGAATATTTCAGACCAATATATTCTGTGTCATTCATACCAAACATTATTATAGCTGAAAAAGGGTTTAAATTAAGTAAATATGTAATGTTTCTGACACTCTAACAAATACAGCTCACTTTCTTATAATAATTAATTTTCACTTAAGGATGCTGGATAACACTAAATCTACACTTGAAAATTACTGCTTTGCGCAACGAAAATTAAATTATAAATATAACAGCGAAAAAAAAGTTTATGTTGAGCTGTTGACCAAAAAACGGTTCTCTGTCCCTCAAAGACGCTCCCTCCTCCCCTGGAGTCCTCTCCCCTCATTTTCCCTTAAATTGCGCGTGTTATTGTTTTTATTTTATTCTTTCATAACCCACTTCATGTTTTTTCCCATTTGCATTGTCCTTTCTGAAAATGATCTTTTTTTAGCGACTATTAATGTGTTCTACATTTGCACCTAATTACAACCTCACTACTTGATTTCTAAGGATTTCTATGGATTGTTCTGAATTTCATCATTAAAATTCTTTTCTTGCCATCTATATCTCTATTAGTGTCAACTTTTTAGTATACTAGAATTTTAAAATATATTTTATAATGACAACACTGCTCGATTGGTATTTTGGCATTATACCAAATCAAATTAGAAATTTAGACAAGGTCAACTCACAAGTTCCTTTTGACACTAAAGGCTCTATTGCTTTCCATTGTTTAGCATACTCCATTGCTAAAAACAATATTTTATATCGTCCACATCCCATATTGTGTACATGTGTATTACAGCGACCACAGAGTTTCGACCCAAATCATCCTCCAAAATGTCAATTAATTTGTTTCGCCCAAACAATCCCTAAAATGTCGATTAATTTGTTTCGCCTAAATAATCCCTTAAAAATAATTTCTGAATGTTTCTTTGTTTTGGCATCCCTGCGCTGTCACATTTAAAATTCAAAGGAGACAATTCCCGCGTTAAATATATTCAATCTGTCTTGATCTCGTTTAAATTTCTGAAAATATATCTAAGGTGTTCCTAGTTACACTATTAAGGCTTCGAAAAAATATTCAATTTTATCCCTCAACCTAAAGACCAGAGAAACCATATTTAAAAATAGAATTGTCTGATTTTCATCATAGCCTATTACATAAACCCATGCTAGAATTTCTTAGAAATGTGGATTCCCCTCTGTAATCAATACACTTAGAAACATCTATGATTGGCCTAGAAAGAGACACGTGATTCTGTTCCCGTTAGACGCTCTTATCTGGCATTGATGTAAACTCCTGTCTTTATCCATTAGGCTTAGAAACATCAAACAAGTTGACCAACAGATAGACGAGAACTATGAAACAACATCAACTCATATAACCATCAAACCATGTAACCATCAAACCACATAACCATCAACAAAATATAACAATGAATAAATTATGTAAGTTTCCGAATTAGAGAAGGGTTCCTACTGGCGTGAGAGGGGTTTAGTTGCCCTCCAATCACTTTCGACTAATTAAAAGAGTACTAGCCCTTTTAATTTCCAATTGAACGATCCTTTTTTGAAGTTTCTACGACAGCGCTTTCTATAAAAACCTTATATTCCCCCCGGGCATAACTTACACCCCTTGCCCTGAGGGCTGTGGAGGAGTGTCCTCCTCAAAAGCATAATTTCTATGTGGAAATCAACTACGCTGAACAAAATGGCTATCTCAAAATGTTGATTGGATGTGTTTGGGGAAATGGTGGGCGTGGAAGGGGTTTTAGTTGCCTTCCGATCACTTTCGACTATTAAAAAATGCACAATCCACTCCAATTTCCAATCGAATGAGCCATTTTCGAAGTTTCTACGATAACCCATTCGATACGAAGTACCCTGGTTTAAGACGAAGAACCAAAAATAAATAATACATTGTGCCAACATCGTTCTTTACTGAGGCAGCACTATTGCGCTGCCTTTGATTTCTGTTCGATTTAGTTTCATTTATCAATTGACAGGGGTTTCTCGCAGTTTTACGCTTGGAAGATTATTTGACTTTATTTCAACGCATTTTGGTTTGGTATAACTCTGTTTTTCACTGAAAAACTTATTTTTAGGAAAAGCTTTTTAAATCAATTAGACTAAAAAGACGTAACCCTCATATTCTTTGTTAAATATCAACGAAAAACTTCTGATGAATATGATGAGTTTCTCAGTTACTTGAAATGTGTGGTTCTAAAAAGCTTTCAATTCAGAATAATGGTTGCGATTTTTGACGTCTCACTATAAATATTTCAACCAAGCCGTTGAACCGATGTGACGCCAAGACCCAGCAAAAAAAAGAAGAAGAAGAAGAAATTTGAAGGATCTTGCCAAAACGGCTTTTTTTGCATGAAATCTCATTCGTTGGAACCCACGGTAAGAGTGCCAAGACACTCTTGTCTCCTCTTCGTTGATTTGTTTGGAAAATGACCAAGATTTTTTCCCTATGAGGCTCGAAACTTCTAACCGTAATCTTTTGAGTCAAAGGAAACCTAATAGGGCAAAGGAACTAGGAAAAAAAAATCACTTTCTTAGAATTTGGAACCCATAGTTTCTTCCAATTAACTAGAAATCGCAATACATTTATTTAGTCCAGTTATTTGACTTCGAGTGTTTATATTACTCCAACCCTAACGATTATAAAACTTTTTCTCTCCCCGATTTTAAGATTCAGGATCTGCTCGCCTGCTTCCCCCGAAACCCCCTGAGAATTGAAACATGGCCTCCAAATACATCATCAGAACAATTCTGGAACGCCGCCTTAAGGAATGCATTGTCATAGGATTTTACTCACTATGTAACCAAAAATAGGCTATAGGTCTCACTGGTACGTTTAGTACGAAAATACTAGATGATGTGGCACTTTACACTTCCCCAATGTAACCTCCCTAAAGTCAAAATTTGAGATCGACTTGGCCCGAGAAGTTCTCTATAAGTGTCAGCCTAACACCCCCCGTCAATCCCAAAAACTACGGATACGCTATGGTTTTAACCTGGCAATGCATAGTGTCTTCAAATTTACCCCACTACTAAATTATGAATACATTTTAACTCCCATAGGAGCTTCTAGCACAAACAAGACAGAGGTGGAGGGCGACACGGCATGCAGTGTATTTAGCCCTTTAATCCAACATAAAATAAAAAGTCCCGTGCCCTTGTTCTTTTCCTTTCCCTTTCCAAGGCTACCGGAACGTTTCAACTTCTTCCCCAAGCCGTTCCCGAGATATTTTAGATGCCCTATTTTAATAAGTTTTCCAATAAATAATGTCTTTTGATTTGGCTTTTTTAATGAACCATGAATAGTTTCCAAGTCCCATAGCAGCTTGTAGTGCAAAAGTGTTTAGGCTTACTGGAGACAAATCATATTTAGTCCCATTTCAGAATACAAATTTAAGGTCTCCTGTCGCCTCCTCCCCCCTTCTACAACGCTAACGGAAAGTGTTAATTCCGCCCGTGACGCGGTGTTCAAGAGATAACAGACACAGTCCTTGAACAATATGGATGAACTTAGCATCTTCTGATTTAGATCCAACTGCACCCCCCCTACCTCAGTCAGCGTTCACTGCACCCCCAATCAACACTCCCTGAAACTGTCAAATTGACACTCCAACCATCTTCTGAGTAATTTCAGAATACGGCCTTTTTATAACTAGGCCGCTTCATTTACTTGCGTAGTATAATAGGCAGTGCAATTGCGCGCCTAAGTACCGAGTGATAAGGCTTCAATGTATCATTATTTTGTTTCCCAGGCCACTTTGCACGGGAGGCGTTGTCGTAGAAAGTTCAAAAAGGGCTCATTCAATCGGAAATTGAAAGTTCTAGTCAGCTTTTTAAGAGTCAAAAGCTATTGGAGGGCAACCAGCTCCCTCCCACGCCCCTTTTAGATTCCCTTCCGCCAAAGAAATTCCATAAAAATTTTTAGATAGCCATTCTGTACAAAACATTCACGTTTAACATAAATTAGCCCCCAAAATATAACAGTATCAGCCCTCGCCCTCGGCTACAGGGGCGCCGGTAGGGGGGGGCAGGGGGGGCTCCCGTCCCCCCCCTGGCGGTCGGATGCCGCCGGAGTTGTATAGAGGTGTTCTGCGTGTTCTATTATATAGCCTTCCCGGTGGCCCGGAGCTGAGGGTTGCCCCCCCCCTGGACGGGAGCGGATGGGGGCGCGGCCTCTGGCTCCGGGTTGTACTTTCGGCCAGTGGATTCGTGATCACATATATGTGTTTATTGTTGGTAAAGGGTATATTTGATCCCGTGTCTACAAAATGGCTTAGGATATTAAGATGAAACCTTCAGGGAATGTTGAGGGGAGGTAGAACTAAATCAAACTAACACTATATGCATACAGGTTGTCAAATGTTGTATCAGCAATATCCCGGAATAACTTGAATATTGAGTTGAAACTTTCAGGGCTTGATGAGGGGGATATCGGAATAGCAAAAAGACTGTATGTGCCAATTACTACTAGTACGGCTACTACCACTACTATGATTACTACTAATATAACTACGCCTAATGCAACGACTGCTGCTACTAAGAATTATATGACTACTGCTACTGCTACTGCTACTACTACAACTAATCATTATTTTTTTTAACATGATATATTTTTTTCAACTTTTTTACATGTCTTCGAATGAGATGAAACATACTTAAAAAAAATCACATTTAATATTTTCCAAAATCAAAATGAGAATGGTATAGACATGATAGTCATGACCTTTACTATTAGAACAATATTGTTTGTAGTAGCACTTTTTTTTATTGGACTAAAAATTTTTTTTGGACTTTGAAATTATTCAACTTTTTTTTACGTATCTTAAAATGACATAAAATATGCTTACCACTCTAACAACTGTACTCTATGCTTGCTCAGAAACACGATGCGACTTTCCCACTGATACTTTATGGCTGGTTATCGACACTATCTAGTTTATTGCATGTATTAAATCATTATTTTTCTACGCGATGGAACGACAAACACATAAGTCACATCTTTAGAAAAAGTGAAGATGGAGCATTTTAATAAAATGTGTTCACATAACAATGTTCTTGTAGCATTGAATACCGACAAGGAGAAGTATTTAAACTACGAAATAAGTACAAGTGGTAACACTATTTGAAATGTGTGCATGCATTGTCATGGCAGTAAGGAATTAAACTGCTTTGGAGTACTGAAATAATTAAAATCTAATGTTGGTGGATATGTGAGACTGAGATCTCCAGAGATGATTGCATTCAAAGAGAATGCCAACCTAAAAATAATCGGTGATGATAGATGACAACTCCTTGCTACTGTTGCAAGTAACACATTACCTGCTGATACATCCTATGGTCAGCTTTCGGGTATTAGCATTCAACGTAAGATCAAAAAAAAGAAAGGCCTACTATTCTACTAATATCATAAACCATATCTTGTCTACGTGCCGAAACTGTTACATGTGTAAAAATAATCTGATAATAGACAGTGAAATTGCCAGAAAAATAAAAAGGGCATTGGTAGAAAATATCACTATGGAATATAAAGCTGAATCGATGAAAAACAAAGTACCAGCAAACGTTACTACCATTGATCAAACAGTCAATGAACCAAATAATACCAAAGACGAAAAGCATATTGAGCCTTTCGATGACACACCAGTAAAAATTGTGTATGACTCAAAATGGAATGATGATTATTCTACTGATTGCGAACTAAGAGAAGACAATAACCACAATATCAAGAGAGAACATGGTAAACTATTTTATGGAACGGATTCAAAATGTGGATCCTTTGTCGGATATGCTGGATAAAATTGACAAAATCTAAGTATCAGATTGAATAAATGCTTTATGAACATCAATTGTCGAAGATAACGGATAAAATTGATAAAATCTAAGTATCAGAGTGAATAAATGCTTTATCAACATCCTCTAAATGCATTAACACCAGTATTGGTCGTATATATCTGATAAAATACACACCCACTCGCTGTTTTTCTTTTTTTACGTTTAATATACTCGAGTCAACGGGGCGGCCCGTACCATCGTATACATTAAACGAAAAAAAATAAAAAAATCGCTGTAGTCGGTGCATATTTTATTAAAAAAATCCGACAAATGATGATGAAAAAGCATTTATTCAATCTGAACTTTATATTTTTTGAATGATAATTGCTGTAACTAATAAAAGTTGTTGATAAAAAATTAATTATTCACTCTGATACTTATATTTTATCAATTTTATCTACTGTACCCTAGAAAGGGATGCCGATATAGAGTTTCATCAATCTGATACTTAGATATCTTCAATTTTATCCCCATGTACCTGAGAAAGGGGTGTTGATATAGAATTTAATCAATCTGATACTTAGATTTTGTCAATTTTATCCGATATTTTATCCTATGTATCCGAGAAAAGGATGTTGATATAGAACTTACTCACTCTGATACTTAGATTTTGTCAATTTTATCCGACATATCCGATAAAGGATGCTGTTAAAGCATTTATTCATTCTGAAATTTAGATTTTGTCAATTTTATTTGATGTATCTGACAAAGGATTTTGATAAAAAAAATTTATTCACTCTTACACTTATATTCTTTCAATTTTATCCGATGTATTTCGAATTTAATCCCTCTGATATTTAGATTCTGTCAGTTTTATAAGACATATAAGACAAAGGATGTTGATGATGAAATTATTCACGCTGATACTTAGATTCTGTCAATTTTAACCAATATATCCGACAAAGGATGTTGATAATGAGTTTATTCACTGTGATACTTAGATTCTGTCAATTTTATCCAACATATCCAAGAAATTATGTTGTTTCATTCTAAAATTTAGATTATGTGAATTTTATTTAATTTATCTGTAAAAGGATGTTGATAAAAAAAAATATTTATTCACTATGACACTTATATTTTATCAATTTTTTTAAATGTATCTGGCAAAAGGATGTTGATAAAAAAAAATATTAACTCTGATTCTTTGATTTTGTCAATTTTATCCGACATATCAGACAAAAGGATGGATGTATCCGATAGAAACTTTGAAAACGAATTTATTCTTTCTGTTACTTAGATTTTGTCAATTCTATCCGATGTATCTGACATGTGATGTTGATAATGCATTTAAGGGATATTGATAAAGCATTTATTCACTGTGATACTTAGATTTTGTCAATTTTATCCCATCTATCTAAGAAAGGGATGTTGTTATAGAATTTAATAGCTCTGTTACTTAGATTTTGTCAAGTTTATCCCAAGTATTCGAGAAAGGGATGTTGATATAAAATTTAATCAATATGATACTTATATTTTGTCAATTTTATCCGATATAGCCGACAAATGATGTTGATAATGCATTTCAAGGATTTTTATATAGAATTTAGTCACTCTTATACTTAGAATTTGTCAATTTTATCACATGTATCAGAGAAAGTGATGTTGATATAGAATTGAATATCTCTAATACTTAGATTCTGACAATTTTATCAAACATGTCAGACAAAGGATGTTGTTTTATACTAAAGTTTATATTATGTGAATTTTATTTGATGTATCTGACAAAAGATGTTGATAATAAAAAATTTATTCACTCTGACACTTATGTTTTATCAATTTTATTCGATGTTCCTGGCAAAGGATTTTGATAAAAAAATTACTCAATCTTATGCTTACATTTTGAAAATTTTATCCGACATATCCGACAAAGGATGTTGATAATGAATTTATTAATTCTGAAATTTAGATTTTGTCAATTTTATCAGATGTATCTGGCAAAGGATGTTGATGAAAAAAATTTATACACTCAAACACTTAGAATTTGTCATTTTATCCTATGTATCCGAGAAAAGGGTGTTGATATAGAATTTAGTCACTCTGATACTTAGATTTGGTCAATTTTATCTGACATATCCGATAAAGGATGCTGTTAAAGCATTTATTCATTCTGAAATTTAGATTTTATCAACGCTATTTGATGTATCTGACAAAGGATGTTGATAAAAAAAATTATTCACTCTGGCACTTATATTTTATCAATTTTATTCGATGTATCTGGCAAATGTTGTTGATAAAATAAATTATTCACTCAGATCATTTGATTTTGTCAATTTTATCCGACATAACCGACAAAGGATGTTGATAGTGAATTTATTCATTCTGAAATTTAGATTTTGTCAATTTTATTTGATGTATCTGACAAAGGATGTTGATAAAAAAAATTTATTCACTCTAACACTTAGAATTTGTCAATTTTATCCTATGTATCAGAGAAAAGGATGTTAATATAGAATTTAGTCACTGATACTTAGATTTTGTCAATTTTATAAGACATATCCGTTACATGATGTTTTTAAAGCATTTATTCATTCTTATATTTAGATTTTTTCAATTTTATTTGATGTATCTGACAAAGGATGTTTATAAAAATTTATTAACTCTTACAATTAGATTCTGTCAATTTTATCCGATGTATATGAAAAAATATGTTTATAAAAAAAAATTTATTCACTCCAAAACTTATATTTTGTAAAATTTATCCGACATATCCGATAAAGGATGTTTATAATAAATTTATTAATTCTGAAATTTAGATTTTTCAATTTTATTTGATGTATCTGACAAAGGATTTTGATAAAAAAAAATTATTAACTCTGACACTTATATTATGTCAATTTTATGCTATGTATATGAGAAAAGGATGTGGATATAGAATTGAGTCACTCTGATACTTAGATTTTGCCACTTTTATTTGACATATTCGACAAAGTATGTTTTTACAGTATTTATTAAACCTAATTTTAGATTTTTTCAATTTATTTGATGTATCTAAAAAAGGTTGTTTATAAAAAAAATTTAATAATACTGACAATTATATTTTATCTATTTAATTCGATTCATATGGCAAAGTATATTGTTAAAAAAAACTAGTACCTCTGATACTAATATTTGGTCAATTTTATCAGACATATAAAACAAATGATCTTGATAATGAATTTTTTCACTCTGACACTTAGATTTTGTCAATTTTATCATACGTATCTGGAAAAGGATGTTGATAAAAAAAAAATTATTAAAACTAACACTTAGATTATTTCAATTTTATAATATTTATCCGAGAAAATTATGTTGATATATAATTTATTAACTATTATACTAATATTTTTTCAATTTTATCAGACATATTCGATAAATTATGTTTTTAAAGAATTTATTCGTTCTTAAATTTATATTTTTTAAATTTTATTTGATGTATCTGACATAATATGTTTATAAAAAAAAATTATTCACTCTGACACTTATATTCTGTCAATTTTTTCCGATTTATCTTAAAAAAGATATTGATAAAAAAAAATTATTCACTCTAACACTTAGATTTTGTCAACTTTTTCCTATGTATCCGAGAAATGGATGTTGATATAAATTTTAATCACTCTTATACTTAGATTTTGTGAAATTGCTGCATTGTCTTTCTAGGAAGTGACTTCAATCGATAATGAATTTTAATAAAGAATTTGTTCAATTTTTTTCATAATTTCCTTAATTAAATTTCTGTATTGTGTATCCAAGAGGTGAATTCAAGAAAGAGTTTGTTACTTACTTACTTTCCTACTTACAATTTTTTCATAATGACAAATCCAACAGATGTTGATAAAGAATTTATTCATTCTGATAGTATTTTCATGTTTTTTGCATGCCATTCGTACTATACCTTAAACGCATAAAAAAAATTTTCCGACATATCCGACAAATGATGTTGATAAACCATTTATTCAGTCTGATACTTAGATTTTGTCCATTTTATCCGATGTATCTGACAGATGATGTTGATAAAAAAAATTATTCACTCTAAAACTTAGATTTTGTCAATTATATTTGATTTATCTGACAAAAGATTTTGAGAAAAAAAATTATTCACTCTGACACTTAGATTTTGTCAATTTTATCCGACATGTCAATTTTAACTGACATATCCGACAAATGATATTGATAATGCATTTATTCACTCTGGTACTTAGATTTTGTCACTTTTATCTAATATATTCGACAAAGGATGCTGATAAAGCATTTATTCACTCTGATACTTATATTTTGTCAATTATATTCGATGTATCTGACAATAGATGTTGATAAAAAAAAATTTATTAAGACAAAAGATATTTATAAAAAAATTATTCACTCTGACTCAATTTTATCCGACATGTCAATTTTAACTGACATATTCGACAAATGATGTTGATAATGCATTTATTCACTCTGGTACTTAGATTTTGTCAATTTTATCATATTTATTCGACAAAAGATGCTGATTAAGCATTTTTTCACTCTGATACTTAGATTTTGTCAATTTTATTCGATGTATCTGACAATAGATTTTGATATAAAAAATGTATTCACTCTGACACTTAGATTTTTTCAATTTTATCCCATGTATTCGAGAAATAGCTGTTGATATAGAATTTAATCAATCCGATGCTTAGATTTTTTCAATTTTATCCCAAGTATTCGAGAAAGGGTTGTTGATATAGAATTTAATCAAACTAATACTTAGATTTTGTCAGATTTTGTCAATTTTCTAATCTTTAAGCTTTATTTAATTATCTACTGTAATTTGTGTTTTTTTTTTTTTTCATGAAAATGTTTTGTTTGATTTAATGTATATATTTAAAGTGATTTATGTTAATTTTACTCTTTAATTGCTATTTTAATTTATTTATGGTCGTCTTAGGCTTAATGTACCTCTTTACTTTTCTTTGAAAAACTACTTTTTGGGAAAAGTATTTCTTAGTTTTTTTTTATAAAGACGGTGGATGAAGTGAAGGTGTAGAAACAAAAATTGCCAAGGCCAAGGGTGTTTTGCAACTGCAAAAAGATTTGGAAGAATTGGAAGATAAGATTGCGACCCAAGACTAGATAACTAAAAGCTACGGTAATGAAAGTTGTCAAATAATGTTTTGAATCATGGGTTCTTTGGAAGACAGAGGAAGATTTGTTGATTGTTTAGCTGACAAATTGTGTATTGATAGTTGTGGTACCTGCTGGACTGGCAATTTGTCACAAAAAGTTTTATGAAAAATGTGCTCCTAACTCAATTTCTAGGGCTATAACGAGAGAAAGGTTGAGATGGCTAGGACATATTTTGCTGGTGAAAGATGTCAGATTGCCAAATACTGGTCTTTTTGACCAACCAACTGGAACCAGATCAAATGCAGCTCAGCCCCAAATGGGGATGGGAGAGATACTAAGAAAACATTAAAAAAAAATTATAATTTCTTGGAAGGGAGGGGTTAAAGAGTGAGGCATTAAACAGGTTAATATGAAGGAGGAGGCAGTGCTTATGCTATGATTTGTCAGTAGAAATAGTATATATTTGCATATTACACGGTGCCCTCTGGCTTACCTCACTACTTAGCTATGCATGCATTATTAGACCCATAGAAGCCTATAGTTCAAAAACGGTTTGGTGGATCAGTAAAAAATTTTTTTTAGCGCTCCTCCCAATACAAAACATAAAATCTACTCGCCACATAATTCTATTTCTCTTCCCTAAAAGCAAATGTAGGTTCAACCCCATCCCCCGTGCAATGCCGAAGTATTGCAGATACGCCAGATCGTTGGCCTACATACGCATAATGCCTTTCTTATTCACCACTAGTCCCTTCTTCCAAATAAAAAATTTGTTGTGCATTTGAACCCCTTACAACCGTTCTTGAAAATCTCAATAGGATCCCTCAGTCAATTACAAATATATTAATTTAAAAAAAAATTACCTAAAAATATTTTTTTAAAATAAAATTAACGTAATTTTTAAAATTAAGCTCCGAATATAAAGGTACAGTTTAAATTTAAACAAAAACACGACCAGAAATCATAGACAGTGAGCTAGCGCTGAATAAGTAAAGAACAATGTGGGCATAATGTGTTTTTTTTTCAGCCGGTCACTTCGTATCGACGGAGTTGTCGTATAAAATTCTAAAAGGGCTCATTCGACTTTATTTTGGAGTGGCTCGCGCGATTTTAATATTCTACGGTGATCGGAGGAAACATAGCCTCCCCCCCCCCACGCACCACAGTGCCCCCCACCCCCCTACTCAAAAATTTGAGTCCCACCTTTTGTTGCGCGGAGTTGATTTCCTGTTAGACAATATCTTTTTTAGGAGGACACTCCCCCACACCCCTCAGGGCAAGGGTTTTAAGTTCTGCCCTGAGGGCATTAAAGAACAATGTTGGCAAAATGTACCATTTATTATTTTTTTTCCTTTAAAGCCGGGTACTTCATCCGGATGGGGTCCTCGTACAGACTTCAACCGGGGCTCATTAGTTTGTAAATCGAGTGTTGTCGTTCTCTTTTTTTTTCGTCTAAAGTTATTGGGCGGCACCTAGCTCCCCCCCCCCCCACCCCCATCAGTCCCCCAAACAAATCCAACCAAAATTTTGACAGAGCCATTTTGTTCAGCGTAGTTGATTTCCCGATAGAAAATTTGTTTTTGAGGAGGACACTCTAACACAACCCTCAGGGCAAGGGTTTTAAGTTATTTCCTGGGGGCATTTAAGGTTTTTATAGAAGGCGTTGCCGTATAAACTTCAAAACAGGCTCATTCGATTGGAAATTCAAAGGGACTGTGCCCTTTTTAATAGTAGAAATTGATTGGAGGGCAACCAGCCCCCCCCCCCACGCCCATCATTCCCCCAAACACATCCAATCAACATTGCCAGATAGCCATTTTGTTCAGTGTATTTAATTTTCTATATATATATATATATATATATATATATATATATATATATATATATATATATATATATATATATATATATATATATATATATATATATATATATATATATATATATATATATATATATATATATATATATATATATATATATATATATATATATATATATATATATATATATATATATATATATATATATATATATATATATATATATATATATATATATATATATATATATATATATATATATATATATATATATATATATATATATATATATATATATATATATATATATATATATATATATATATATATATATATATATATATATATATATATATATATATATATATATATATATATATATATATATATATATATATATATATATATATATATATATATATATATATATATATATATATATATATATATATATATATATATATATATATATATATATATATATATATATATATATATATATATATATATATATATATATATATATATATATATATATATATATATATATATATATATATATATATATATATATATTACCAAACTTTGAAATTCGATTGCAAATTCCAAGGGATATTGCCAATTTTAACACTCGAAAGTGATCAGAGAGCACCTAGCCCCCCCAAGCCGCTCATTCCCCCGGAAACCTATTCAATCAAAATTTTTGGAACAGCCATTTTTTTCAGCGTAGGCGAGTTGATATACAGATAGAAAATATGTTTTTTGAGGAGCACACTCCCCCGCAACCCTCAGGGTAAAGGTTTTAAGTTATGGCTGGGGGTCATATAAAGTTTTTATAGAAGGCGTTGTCGTAGAAACTTCAAAACAGGCTCATTCTATTGTAAATTGAAAGGGCTAGTGCCCTTTTTAATAGTCGAAAGTTATTGGAGTGAAACTATCCCCCTCCCCCCGCCAATCAGTCCCCCAAACACATACAATAAATATTTTGAGAGTGCCATGTTGTTCAGCGGAGTTGATTGAGAGTTAAAAAATATATTTTTGAGGAGGATACTCCGCCACAGCCCTCAGGGCAAGGGCTTTAAGTTATGCCCTGGGGGCATATAAGGTTTTTATAGAAGGCTTTGTCGTAGAAACTTCAGAAAAGGGCTCATTTAGTTTGAAATTCAAAGGACTAGTGCCCTTTTTAATAGTCGAAAGTGATTAGTGATATTTTTTGCTGTTGTTGTTGTTTAGACCAGGGCACTTTGTATCGAAGGACTTGTCATGGGAACTTCGAAAGGAGCTCATTCAATTGAAAATAGAAAGGGCTGATGCCCTTTTCAATAGTCGAAAGTGATTGGAGGGCAACTAATCCCCCTTTACTCCCACCGTCCCACCCCCACCCAACCATTTGCCCCAAAAGTTTAAAAAAAAAATTTTTGCTTAAGATTTAATAAAAAATCACAGTGTTAAAGGAAATTACCAATAAGGCATCTCAGCAGTATCCCAAGAACGACTGAGGGTAATATGTTCTAACTTTCGAGGCTATTTCTGCTCTTAAAATTTAACCAATTCAATATAGTGTAAGTGTATCCAAGCTATCAAAGAAAGTAAGCAGATTTTTTCTGCGACTGGTATCAAGCTTTCCATTTCAGGTCAACTAGAGGAGGTATGAAACTAAATTAAACAGTACTATGTGTGTCCAGATTTTTAAAAGGGTGTATATTGTTAAAAATTACTGAAAATTTTTCTTCAGAATACAAATGGCAGGCCAAACTATAAAGTCTCAAAAAACGAAAAGATTTAAAGTGTTATTTTCTTTTTCCCTGAAAATACTATGTCAATATAAAACGAACAGAAATGAATTTAAAAAAAACTTTTTACACAAATTAAGTTTTTCAAAGAAAAGTAAATGCTTGGATTGAATATGAATATCAAGCTTAAAACGAAAACAAAAATTTTTTCCTATTACGAAAAATTATTATATGCGAATAAGCATGCAACAGATATTAATGTAAATTAATAAATAAATCAATGTAAATTAATGTAAATTAATAAACAAAAATTTTCTTTTGTACTTAATATTGAAAATAAACATTAAACTTATAGTAACATTTTGAACTGATGAGCTTTCAGCAACTAATATCATTATACATGAAATATTCAATTTAATTTATTAGCTCTTTTTAAAGTTGTTAAAGACGAATATAGTCTCCCTCCAAACAAGTGTTTGGATACTGCCTCCTTTCCTAACTGTAAATAAAAACCAAAAGCCTATTGCGTCATTGGTGCTTAACTGAATTAAATAAAAAAACAAGTTTTTTTAAACTGAAAGTAGGGAGCGACATTAAAACTTAACTCGCACGGAAATTAGTCCGTATATGAACGGGGCTGGCCCCTCCGCAACGCCGCGCGGTTTAATCAAACTTTTTTTAGTTTTTTAAAAAAAAAATATTTGCGAAAAACTTTAGCTTAACGAGCGAGGCGATGTGGACCGCCCTTTTCATATACGTACTAGTTTCTGTTCTTTTTAAGTTTTAATGTCACTCCTTACTTTCAGTTAAAAAAACTTTTTTTTTTATTTAATTTCTGATCGTTTTTTAGTTAATGAGTAGAGATTATCGTCTGGATTTGCGTACGCCCCCGTACCAAACAGGTTTCTGGTAGGTATAATCTGGTTTGGTAGGTACAATCTGGTTAGCTGGGTATAATCTGGTTTGGTTCAAGTTTTTCTGACACAATTTACTGGATTTTTATTTCATGATATACAAGTTTTTTTTAGGTTAAATCCATGTCAGAAAAACCGGTGTGTCTTTTTTAGTTGCCAATATATTTAGAATGGTTTTAAGTTGAAAATTGTGACGTAAAAATAACTCAGTTATTTGCTTGAGTGTATAGGAATTCCCATGTTATTTGCTTGCCTGTATTTTGTGTTAAATAAGTAGTTTTTGTATCTTCTAAAAGAGCTTTCAGGGGTTTGAGAGACCCAGTTGCCTAAGTCAGTATGTTTTTTCTTTAATTCGTGCACATTAAAAACTAATTTTTTGTTTTAATTAAGTAGTTATTGTATCTGTTAAAATAGCTTTAAGTGGGGTGAGAGACTCTGTTGCCTGATTCCGTGTTGTTTTTATTTAATGATTGATCAATAATATAGTATTGTTTTATTTAAATCAGTAGTTTTGGTATCTTTTAAAATAGATTTATGGGGATAGAGAGACTCTTTGGCGTGATTCAGTGTGGTTTTTGTTGAATGATTTCAAAATAAAATATAAGTTTTTTTTTTATTTATTTTGTTATTGTATCTTTTAAGAGATATAATTGGTTTGAGAGACTCAGTTGTCTGATTCCGTGTGGTTTTTATTGTATTTTTTAACATTAATAAAGAAATTTTTTTTTTAATTAATAAGATCTTGTATATAATAAAAGAGCTGTAAGGGGTTTGAGAGACTCTGTTACCTGAGTCCGTGTGGTTTTTATTTAATTTGTGCGCATTAAAAAAGATTTTTTTGTTTTAAATAATTAGTTATTTTATCTTTTAAAAGAGTTTTAAGAGGTGTGAGAGACTCTGTTGCCTGAGTCCGTGTGGTTTTTATTTAATTTTTACCCAATAAATTAGAAATTTTTGTTTTAAATAAGTAGTTCTTTTATATTATAATATATCTTTAAGTGTATTGAGAGTCTTTTGACTGATTACTTGTGTTTTTTATTTTATTATTTCACATTAAAAACTTATTTTTTTT
The DNA here is from genome assembly GCF_049724085.1 of Artemia sp. Qi Xiang Cuo. Classification (NCBI taxonomy): domain Eukaryota; kingdom Metazoa; phylum Arthropoda; class Branchiopoda; order Anostraca; family Artemiidae; genus Artemia; species Artemia sp. Qi Xiang Cuo. The sequence goes on along the minus strand of NC_142796.1, from coordinate 80,037,810 downwards.
TTTAAATAAGTAGTTCTTTTTTCTTTTAAAAAATATTTAAGGGGTTTGAGAGACTCTGTTGGCTGATTCCGTGTGTTTTTTATTTACTTGATACCCATTAAAAACAAAATTTAGGATTTCTGTTAAATAAATAATTCTTATACATTTTAAAATAGCTTTAAGGGGTTTGAGAGACTCTGTAATGCAGTAGTTTTTCAGTAAAGACACTCGATATCCTAAAAGTGTTTAATTCAAACTTTTTTAAAACTTCGAAATTTTTCAACTTTATTTATTTTTTTCTTTTTGTACATAACTTAAAATGTCAAAATATGCTTTAAGTTCTGACAATTGCGCTCTGTGATTGGTAAAAGACACGATGTGACTTTCCCACTGGTATTCTATGACACGCTATTGACACTACCTAATCTATTGCATGTATCAAATCATTATTTCTTACGCAGCGGAACGATAAACACATAAGTCATATCTTTAAAAAAAGTGAAGATGGAGCATTTTACTAAAGTGTGTTTACATAACAAGGTTATTGTATCATTGAATGACGACAAAGAGAAGTATTTAAACTTTGAAACAAGTACAGGTGGTAGCACTATTGGAAATGTATGCATGCATTGTCATGACAATAAGGAATTAAATTTCTTTGGAATACCGAAAAAATTCAACTCTTATGTTGGTGGTTATGGTGGTTATGGTATTTTTGAGATATATAGAGAAAAAAAAATATATGAACCAAAATTTAGAAATAAATAGAGATAATGTAGATATTTCATTAAGACAAATTTACGACAGTTTAATCTTGAAGGACTCAATCAATATTTTCACCCGAAAAAAATTAAAATAACCTATTTGCATATCTAATGAAAACCGAAATTGTAGACCAGCTAAAATTAATGCAAGACGAAAGATCCTTACACAATCATCTTGGTAAATTTCATTTTCATTGATTCCTTCCTGGTTTTTTATTCAGTGTCTATTCTGTCTTTGTACAGGAAACTTCGAAAGGTTAGATTCTCGTTTTTTTTCGTCTCTTTTTTGTTTTTGTTTAGCACTGAGGACGACTTGGCGGAGGTCCTTGTCGAAATATTTGCTTATATTTTGTCTTCTTCATGGTTCGCGGGCTGACAAAATCCTCGTTTTTTCACCCTTTTTGATTTTATTTTTCATTTCGTTACTTTCTCTCTTCTCTGAGTTTCGTTTGTTAAGAAACTATGAAAAAATTGTAAGTAAGTAACAAATTCTTTCTTGAAGTCACCTCTTGGATACACAATACAGAAATTTCATTGAAGAAATTATGAAAAAATTGTAAGTAAGTAGCAAATTCTTCCTGGAATTCACCTGCTGGATAAACAAAAAGACATTTCCTTCAAGAAATTATGACAAAATTCTAAGTAAGTAACAAACTCTTAATTGTTTTTACGACTTAGATATACAATGTAGAAATTTAATTCAAGAAATTATGATGAAATTCTCAGTAAGTAACAAACTCTTTTTTTGATTTCACCTCTTGGATATACAGTACAGATACTTCATTCAAGAAATTATGAAAAAATCGCAAGTAAGTAACTTTTTTTCTCTTTATCAAAAACAATAATCATTTATATACACTATTTATAAATTTAATTCAAGAAATTATGAAAAAATTCTCAGAAAGTAACAATTCTTTTCTTGAAGTCAACTCTTAGATACACAATACGGAAATTTCATTCAAGAATTTCATGACTTAGATACGCGATGTCGAAATTTTATTCAAGAAATTATGAAAAAATGCTCAGTAAGTAACAATTTCTTTCTTGAAGTCAACTCTTGGATACACAATACGGAAATTTCATTTAAGAAATTATGAAAAAATTGTAAGCAAGTAACAAACTCTTTCCTGAAGTCACCTCTTGGATACACAATGCAGAAACTTCATTTAAGAAACTATGAAAAAATTGTAAGTAAGTAACAAATTTTTTCTTGAAGTCACCTCTTGGATACACAATACATAAATTTCATTAAATAAACTATGAAAAAATTGTATGTAAGTAGCAAATTCTTTCTGGAAGTCACCTGCTTGATAAACAAAAAGACATTTCTTTAAAGAAATTATGACAAAATTCTAAGTAAGTAACAAACTCTTAATTATTTTGACGACTTAGATATACGATGTAGAAATTTAATTCAAGAAATTATGATGAAAGTCTCAGTAAGTAACAAACTCTTTTTTGATTTCACCTCTTGGATATACAGTACAGATACTTCATTCAAGAAATTATGAAAACATCGCAAGTAAGTAACGCTTTTTTCTCTTTATCACAAACAATTTTCACTTAGCTACACGATGTAGAAATTTAATTCAAGAAATTATGAAAAAATTCTAAGTAAGTAAGAATTTTTTTCTTGAAGTCAACTCTTGGGTACACAATACGAAAATTTCATTCAAGAAATTATAAAAATATTTGTAAGTAAGTAACAAGCTCTTTATTGAGTTAACCTCTTGAGTATACAGTACAGATACTTCATTAAAGAAACGTGATTAAACACGTTTTGAAACTACATGTTATTTGCTTGCCTTTACTTGGCGCCTTTCCAAATTAGCGGGGAGTCACCACCGGGTCCTACACAGTGCAAAAGAGTGAGCAGTACAAAAACTCCACGTTTTCAACCAGACTGGTTTTTTAGCTAAATCTTTGGAAACAGCCCAGCCTCTATTTCTGACCGTTTAAGTTTTGATGTTAGTGTTGTCAGTCAAACGCTATGACCTTGAGAAAAGAGCTTGAGAAAATTGCCTGAAAATCGAAAAATGGGAGAAACATCCTCCAAAAGTCGACAGGACGGTCCCCCCTCCAGCGCTTTCTCGGTGCGGTTTAATAAAATATGAACCGTCGACTTTGATGTTTTTAATTTTTTAAGTTTAAGTTCGCCGTGGTTACGGGCGCGCCCGTACCCTCACATTTTTTAAAGGTTTTTTGTAAGTGATCACTTTTGTGAAATGTGTAGGAACCGGTGTGGAATCCCCGCTCATTTGGAAAGCTGCCAAGGAAAGGCAAGCAAATAGCATGTAGTTTCAAAACGTGTTTAATCACGTTCCTTGAATGAAGTATATATACTGTATATTCAAGAGGTGAAATCAAAAAAAGATTGTTACTTACTTACAAATATTTTCATAATTTCTTGAATGAAATTTCACTATTGTGTATCCATGAGTTGACTTCAATAAAGAAATTGTTACCTACTGAGAGTTTTTTATTATTTCTTGAATTAAATTTCTACAATGTTCAACTAAGTGAAATTTGTTTGTGATAAAGCAAAAAAAAGTTACTTAAGTTCGATTTTTTCATAAATTATTTAATGAAGTATCTGAAATGTATATCAAAGAGGTGAAATAAAAAAAAGAGTTTGTTACTTACTGAGAATTTCATCATAATTTCTTGAATTAGATTTCTACATCGTATATCTAAGTCGTCAAAACAATTAAGAGTTTGTTACTTACTTAGAATTTTGTCATAATTTCTTGAAAGAAATGTCTTTTTGTTTATCCAGCAGGTGAATTAAAGAAGGATTTTGCTACTCACTTACAATTTTTTCATAATTTCTTTAATGAAATTTCTGTATTGCGCATCCAAGAGGTGACTTCAAAAAAAGAATTGGTTTCTTACTTATAATTTTTTAATAGTTTCTTAAATGAAGTTTCTGCATTGTGTATTCAAGAGGTGACTTCAGGAAAGAGTTTGTTACTTGCTTAAAATTTTTTCATAATTTCTTAAATGAAGTTTCCGTATTGTGTATCAAAGAGTTGACTTCAAGAAAGAAATTTTTACTTACTGAGAATTTTTTAATAAGTTCTTGAATAATTTTTCTACATCGCTTATCTAAGTAATGAAATTCTTGAATTAGATTTCCATATTGTGTATCAAAGAGTTGACTTCAAGAAAGAAATTGTTACTTACTGAGAATTTTTTCATAATTTATTGAATTAAATTTCTACATAGTGTAGCTAAGTGAAAATTGTTTGTGATAAAGAGAAAAAAAGTTACTTACTTGCGATTTTTTCATAATTTCTTGAATGAAGTATCTGTACTGTATATCCAAGAGGTGGAAACAAAAAGAGTTTGTTACTTACTTACAAATATTTTCATAATTTCTTGAATGAAATTTCCGTATTGTGTATCCAAGAGTTGACTTCAAGAAAGAAATTGTTACTTACTGAGAATTTCTTCATAACTTTTTGAATTAAATTTCTACATCGTATATCTAAGTCGTGAAAACAATTGACAATTTGTTACTTACTTAGAATTTTGTCATAATTTCTTGAACGAAATGTCTTTTTGTTTATCCAGCAGGTGAATTCAAGAAAGAATTTGCTACTTACTTACAATTTTTTCATAATTTCTTTAATGAAATTTATGTATTTTTTATCAAAGAGGTGACTTCAAGAAAGAATTTGTTACTTATTTACAATTTTTTCATAGTTTATTAAATGAAGTTTCTGCTTTGTGTATCCAAGAGGTGACTTCAGGAAAGAGTTTGTTACTTTCTTACAATTTTTTCATAGTTTCATAAATGAAATTTCAGTATTATGTATCCAAGAGTTGACTTCAAGAAAGAAATTGTTACTTACTGTAAATTTTTTCATAATTTCTTGAATTAAATTTCTACATCGTGTATCTAAGTCATGAAAACAGTAAATAGTTTGTTACTTAATTGGAATTTTGTCATAATTTCTTAAACGAAATGTCTTTTTTGTTTATCCAGCAGGTGAATTCAAGAAAGAATTTGCTACTTACTTACAATTTTTTCATAATTTCTTTAATGAACTGTCTTTTTTATTTACCCAGGAGGCGAATTCAAGAAAAAATTTGCTACTTACTTACAATTTTTGATAATTTCTTAAATGAAATTTCTCCATTGTGTATCCATGAGGTAACATGGGTGTGTTACCTATTTACAATTCCTTCATAATTTCTTGAATGAAATTTCAGTATTGCGTATCCAATAGGTGAAAACAATAAAGACTTTATTACTTACTTGCGATTTTATTATGATTTCTTGAATTAAATATCTGTATTGTGTCCAGGAAGCGAATTCAAGAAAGCTATTGATACTTACTTACAATTTCTTCATAATTTAATGAAATGAATAAAACTATTCTAAAGAATAAAGACGGATTAAGCTTAAAGATATTTATTGCTTAAACCTATTAGCATATTTTTGAAAGAATTTGCTACTTACTTACAATTTTTGATAATTTCTTAAATGAAATTTCTGCATTGAGTATCCATGAGGTAACTTGAAGAAAGAGTTTGTTGCTTACTTAGAATTTCGTCATAATTTCTTGAATGAAATGTTATTTTTTATTTATACAGGAGGCGAATTCAAGAAAGAATTTGTTACTTACTTACTTACAATTTTTTCATAGTTTCTTAAATGAAGTTTCTGCATTGTGTATCCAAGATGCGACTTCAGGAAAGAGTTTGTTACTTGCTTACAATTTTTTCATAATTTATTGAAATGAATAAAACTATTCTAAAGAATAAAGACGGGTTAAGCTTAAAAATATTTATTGCTTAAACGTATTAACATATTTTTGAAAGAATTGGATACTTACTTACAATTTTTTATAGTTTCTCAAATGAAGTTTCTACATTGTGTATCCATGAGGTGACTTAGGTAAATATTTTGTTACTTAATTACAATTTTTTTTAATAGTTTACTTAATTAAATATCTGTATTTTGTAACAAAGAGGTGAAATCAATAAAGAGTTTTTTAATTACTTACTTACTTACAATTTTTTAATAATGACATATACATTTACGAATGTTTATAAATAATTTATTAATTCTGATACCAAGATTTTGTCAAGTTTATCCTATGTGTCTGACAATAGATGTATCCAAATTCCTTTTCTTGCATCTCTGACGTTTTATTAGACATTCTAAACTTTTGATATGCTAGCTTACTCTAAAAATAATGAACACATAACAATGAAATGCATGATATATTTTTAATGAAATAATGCTATGTAGAATATTAATACAAAAAATATATTATGATACATTATTAATATAAATGATTAACTTTAGACATTTTGAATCTGTCCCATAAAATAGTTCACTATGTTCTTTCTTGATATTATAGCAATTTTCTTCTCTCACTTCGTAATGAGTAGAATATTCATTATTCCATTTTGAGTCATACACAGTTTTTACTCGTGTCTCATCAGCAAGTTCAATATCCTTTTCGTCTTTGATATTGTTTGGTCCATTGACTGTTTGATCAATGGCAGTAACGTTTGCTGGTGCTTTGTTTTTTATCGATTCATCTTTATATTCCATCGTGATATTTTCTGACAATGCCCTTTTTATTTTTCTGGCAATTTCACTGTCTATTATCATATTATTTTTACACATGTAACAGTTTCGACACGTAGACAATATATGGTTTACGATATTAGTAGAAGAGTAGGACTTTCTTTTATTGATATTCCGTTGAATGCTAATACCTGAAAGGTGACGATTGGATGTATCAGTAGGTAATGTGTTACCTGCAACAGTAGCAAGGAGTTGTCCTCTATCATCAATGATTATTTTTATGTTGGCATTCTCTTTGAGTGCAATCATCTCTGGAGATCTCAATCTCGCATAACCACCAACATAAGAGTTGAATTTTTTCGGTATTCCAAAGAAATTTAATTCCTCACTGTCATGACACTGCATGCATACATTTCCAATAGTGCTACCAGCTGTACTTTTTTCAAAGTTTAAATACTTCTCTTTGTCTGCATTCAATGCTACAATAACCTTGTTATGTAAACACACTTTATTAAAATGCTCCATCTTCACTTTTTTTTAAAGATATGACTTATGTGTTTATCATTCCACTGCGTAAAAAATACTGATTTAATACATGCAATAGATTAGGTAGTGTCAATAACCGGTCATAGAATACCAGTGGGAAAATCACATCGTGTCTCTGACCAATCACAGAGCGCAATTGTCAGAACTGTAAGCATATTTTGACATTTTAAGTTATGTACAAAAAGAAAAATATAAATAAAGTTGAAAAATTTTGAAGATTTAAAAAAGTTTGAATTAAACACTTTTAGTATATTGAGTGTCTTTACTGAGAAACTAGTGCATTACAGAGTCTCTCAAATACCGTAAAGATATTTTAAAATTTATAATAATTATTTATTTAACAGAACTACTAAATTTTTTTTTTAATGGTATCAATTAAAGAAAAACCACACGTACTCAGGCTACATATTCTCTCAACCAAAGAAATCATATTTTTAAATATACAATACATAATTATTTAAAAAAAAATTTTTTTTATTAATGTGCAATCATTCAAGAAAAAACACACAGAATCAGGCAACAGAGTCTCTCAAACCAATTAAAGATATTATAAAAGATAAATGAACTAATTAATTAAAACATAAATATATTTTTTATTGTGTAAAAAGGATATAAAAACAAAACGGAATCAGGCAACAGTGTCTCTCAAACCCCTTAAAGCTCTTTTAAAAGATACAATAAATACTAATTTAAAACAAAAAATTCGTTTTTAATGTACGCAAAGTAAAGAAAAACCACACCGAATCATGAAACAGAGTCTCTCAAACCCCTTAAAGCTCTTTTAAAAGATACAATAACTACTTATTTAAAACAAAAATTTCGTTTTTCATGTGAACCAATTAAAGAAAAACCAAACTGAATCAGCCAACAGATTCTCTCAAACCCCTTAAATCACTTTTAAAATATACAAAAAATAATTATCTAAAACAAAAACTTATTTTTTAAAGTTAACTAATTAAATAAAAACAAAACGGACTCATGAAACAGAATCTCTCAAACAACTTAAAGATATTTTAAAAGATAAAACAAATACTTATTTAAAAAAAAATCTTCTTTTTTAATTTGAAAAAATTAAATAAAAACCACACCTACTCAGGCAACATAATCTCTCACACCCATTAATGATATTTTAATAGATTCAAAAAATAATTATTTAAAACAAACAAAACTTTTTTAAAGAGCCATAATTAAATAAAAACCACACGGAATTAGGCAACAGAGACTCTCAAACCCCTTAAAGCTCTTTTAAAAGATAGAAAAACTACTTAATTAACACAAAATACAGGCAAGAACATAACATGGGAATTCCTATACACTCAAGAAAATAACTGAGTTATTTTTACGTCAAAATTTTCAACTTAAAACCATTCTAAAGATATTGGCAACTAAAAAAGACACACCGGTGTTTCTGACATGTATTTAACCTCAAAAAAAACTTGCATATAATGAAATAGAAATCCAGTAAATTGTGTCAGAAAAGCTTGAACCAAACCAGATTATACCCAGCTAACCAGATTGTACCTACCAAACCAGATTATACCTACCAGAAACCTGTTTGGTACGGGGGCGTACGCAAATCCAGACGATCATCTCTACTCATTAACTAAAAAACGATCATAAATTAAATAAAAAAAAAAGTTTTTTTAACTGAAAGTAAGGAGTGACATTAAAACTTAAAACGAACAAAAAATATTCCGTATATGAAAAGGGCGGTCCTCAACGCCTCGCTCTTTACGCTAAAGTTTGTCTCACAACTTTATTTTTTAAAACAATAAAAAACTTTAGCGTAAACAGCGAGGCGTTGAGGAGGGGACAGCCCCTTTCATATACGGAATAATTTCCGTTCGTTATAAGTTTTAATGTCGCTCCCTACTTTCAGTTTAAAAAAACTTGTTTTTTTATTTAATTCAGTTAAGCACCAATGACGCAATAGGCTTTTGGTTTTTATTTACAGTTAGGAAAGGAGGCAGTATCCAAACACTTGTGTGGAGGGAAACTATATTCGTCTTTAACAACTTTAAAAAGAGCTAATAAATTAAATTGAATATTTGATGTATAATGATATTAGTTGCTGAAAGCTCATCAGTTCAAAATGTTACTATAAGTTTAATGTTTATTTTCAATATTAAGTACAAAAGAAAATATTTGTTTATTAATTTACATTGATTTATTTATTAATTTACATTAATATCTGTTGTATGCTTATTCGCATATAATAATTTTTCGTAATAGGAAAAAAAAATTTTTCGTTTTAAGCTTGATATTCATATTCAATGTAAGCATTACTCGCTTTCAGATCTATTTATTCATTTATATTATTACTTGTTGTATGTTTTTGCTATGATTGTTTATTTAATTTCTGTCCGTTTTTGGTTCATTTATTCTTTAATAGTAACTAATTAAAAAAAACTTTTTCCACAAAATAAGTTTTTCAAAGAAAAGTCAAGAACTCCATTAAACAAAAATGAGCAAAAATAAAATCCAATAATCTACCAAGCGTGAAACTACCACAAATCAGCATCGATAAATAAATGAAACCCAAAACCCAACAGAAATTACAATAAATAACCGTGTAAAACTCAAAACAAGCAAAAATTAACATAGGTTGGGCGCAAAACCCCTATACTCTCCCAAGGCCAGGACAAAATTTGCACTTTCCTGAAAAAAATATGAATGTTTTTACTTTTACAACTTTAATAAATCAAATAGTATTAAGAATTTGATTACTAAATATCAGTATATGTATATTAAACTGACAATGCATATTCATTTGTATTTTTTCAGTAAAGTGCAAATTTTGTTCAGGCCTTGGGAAGGCGTAAGGGTATTGCGCCCAGCTTATGTTAATTTCTGCTCGTTTTGAGTTTGACTCGGTTATTTATTGTAATTTCTGTTCGTTTTGGGTTTCATTTATCTATCGAGGCTGATTTGTGGTAGTTTCACGCTTGGTAGATTATTTGATTTTATTTTTGCTCATTTATTGTGTAATGCAGTTCTTTACTTTTCTTTGAAAAACTTATTTTGTGTAAAAAGTTTTTTTTAAATTCATTTCTGTTAGTTTTATATTGACATAGTATTTTAAGGGAAAAAGAAAATAACACTTTAAATCTTTTAGTTTTTTGAGACTTTATAGTTTGGCCTGCCATTTGTATGCTGAAGAAAAATTTTCAGTAATTTTTAACAATATACACCCTTTTAAAAATCTGGACACACATAGTACTGTTTAATTTAGTTTCATACCTCCTCTAGTTGACCTGAAATGGAAAGCTTGATACCATTCGCAGAAAAAATCTGCTTACTTTCTTTGATAGCTTGGATACACTTACACTATATTGAATTGGTTAAATTTTAAGAGCAGAAATAGCCTCGAAAGTTAGAACATATTACCCTCAGTCGTTCTTGGGATACTGCTGAGATGCCGTATTGGGAATTAGCATTATCACTGTGCTATTTTATTTAATATTAATGAAAATTTTTTTTTTTAAACTTATTGGGAAATGGGGAGGGGGGGCGTGGGACGGTGGGAGTAAAGGGGGAGTAGTTGCCCTCCAATCACTTTCGACTATTGAAAAGGGCATCAGCCCTTTCTATTTTCAATTGAATGAGCTCCTTTCGAAGTTCCCATGACAAGTCCTTCGATACAAAGTGCCCTGGTCTAAACAACAACAACAGCAAAAAATATCACTAATCACTTTCGACTATTAAAAAGGGCACTAGTCCTTTGAATTTCAAACTAAATGAGCCCTTTTCTGAAGTTTCTACGACAAAGCCTTCTATAAAAACCTTATATGCCCCCAGGGCATAACTTAAAGTCCTTGCCCTGAGGGCTGTGGAGGAGTATCCTCCTCAAAAATATTTTTTATATCTCTCCATCAACTACGCTTAACAACATGGCACTCTCAAAATGTTGATTGTATGTGTTTGGGGGACTGATTGGCGTGGGGAGGGGGCTAGTTTCCCTCCAATAACTTTCTAATATTAAAAAGGTCACAAGCCCTTTTAATTTACAAGAGAATGAGCCTGTTTTGAAGTTTCTACGACAACGCCTTCTATAAAAACTTTATATGACCCCCAGCCATAACTTAAAACCTTTGCCCTGAGGGTTGCGGGGGAGTGTGCTCCTCAAAAAACATATTTTCTATCTGGAAATCAACTAGCCTACGCTGAAAAAAATGGCTATCTCAATCTTTTGATGGACTAGGGGGGGGGGACTGAGGGGCGTGGGGGGGGCTAGTTGCCCTCCAATCACTTTCGACTATTAAAAAGGGCACTAGCCCTTTGAATTTCCAATCGAAATTCAAAGTTTGGTAACTACATTTGGTATATATATATATATATATATATATATATATATATATATATATATATATCGAAAAGCCTGTTTTGAAGTTTCTACGACAACGCCTTCTATAAAAAGCTTATATGCCCCCAGGGCATAACTTAAAACCCTTGCCCTGAGGGTTGTGGTGGAGTGTCTAACTCAAAAACATATTTTCTATCTGAAAATTAAATACACTGAACAAAATGGCTATCTGGCAATGTTGATTGGATGTGTTTGGGCGAATGATGGGCGTGGGGGGGGGCTGGTTGCCCTCCAATCACTTTCGACTATTAAAAAGGGCACTAGCCCTTTGAATTTCCAAACGACTGAGCCTGTTTTGAAGTTTCTACGGCACCGCATTCTATAAAAACCTTATTTGCCCCCAGGAAATAACTTAAAACCCTTGCCCTGAGGGTTGTGTTAGAGTGTCCTCCTCAAAAACACATTTTCTAACTGGAAATCAACTACGCTGAACAAAATGGCTATTTCAAAATTTGGGTTGGATGTGTTTGGGGGAATGATGGGCGTGGGGGGGGGGAGCGAGGTGCCGCCCAATAACTTTCGACTAAACAAAAAGAGAACTACAACTCTCGATTTCCAATCTAATGAGCCCCGTTTGAAGTCTGTACGATGACCCCATCCGGATGAAGTACCCGGCTTTAAAGGAAAAAAAATGATAACTGGTACATTTTGTCAACATCGTTCTTTAATGCCCTCCGGGCAGAACTTAACATCCGGGCCCGGAGGGTTGTGGGGGAGTTTCCTCCTCAAAAATATATTTTCTATGAGGAAATCACCTACGCTGAACACCATGGCGAACTCAAAATTTGGAGTCGATGTGTTGGGGGCACGGATGGGAGGGGGGGGGGGGGAAGGCGAGTTTGCCTCCTATCACCGTAGAATATTAAAATCGCGCGAGCCACTCCAAATTAAAGTAGAATGAGCCCTTTTAGAATTTTATAAGACAACTCCGTCGATACGAAGTGCCCGGCTGAAAAAAAACAAAGTATGCCCACATGGTTCTTTACTTATGCAGCGCTAGCGCACTGCCTATGATTTCTGGTAGTTTTGAGTTTTTAATTTAAAATGTATTTGTATATTCTGAGCATAATTTTAAAAATTACGTTAATTTTATTTGGAAAAATTATTTTTAAGAAATTTTTTTTTTAATTAATATATTGGTAATTGACTGAGGGATCCTATTGAGATTTTCAAGAACGGTTGTAAGGGGTTCAAATGCACAACAAATTTTATATTTGGAAGAAGGGACTAGTGGTGAATAAGAAAGACATTATGCGTATGTAGGCCAACGAAATGGCGTATCTGCAATACTTCGGCATTGCACGGGGGATGGGGTTGAACCTACATTTGCTTTTAGGGAAGAGAAATAGAATTATGTGGCGAGTAGATTTTATGTTTTGTATTGGGAGGAGCGCTAAAAAAATTTTTTTTACTGATCCACCAAACCGTTTTTGAACTATAGGCTTCTATGGGTCTAATAATGCATGCATAGCTAAGTAGTGAGGTAAGCCAGAGGGCACCGTGTAATATGCAAATATATACTATTTCTACTGACAAATCATAGCATAAGCACTGCCTCCTCCTTCATATTAACCTGTTTAATGCCTCACTCTTTAACCCCTCCCTTCCAAGAAATTATAATTTTTTTTTAATGTTTTCTTAGTATCTCTCCCATCCCCAGTTGGGGCTGAGCTGCATTTGATCTGGTTCCAGTTGGTTGGTCAAAAAGACCAGTATTTGGCAATCTGACATCTTTCACCAGCAAAATATGTCCTAGCCATCTCAACCTTTCTCTCGTTATAGCCCTAGAAATTGAGTTAGGAGCACATTTTTCATAAAACTTTTTGTGACAAATTGCCAGTCCAGCAGGTACCACAACTATCAATACACAATTTGTCAGCTAAACAATCAACAAATCTTCCTCTGTCTTCCAAAGAACCCATGATTCAAAACATTATTTGACAACTTTCATTACCGTAGCTTTTAGTTATCTAGTCTTGGGTCGCAATCTTATCTTCCAATTCTTCCAAATCTTTTTGCAGTTGCAAAACACCCTTGGCCTTGGCAATTTTTGTTTCTACACCTTCACTTCATCCACCGTCTTTATAAAAAAAAACTAAGAAATACTTTTCACAAAAAGTAGTTTTTCAAATAAAAGTAAAGAGGTACATTAAGCATAAGACGACCAGAAATAAAGTCAAATAGCAATTAAAGAGTAAAAGTAACATAAATCACTTTAAATATATAAAATAAATCAAACAAAACATTTTCATGAAAAAAAAAAAAAAAACAAAGTACAGTAGATAATTAAATAAATATTAAATATTAGAAAATTGACAAAATCTTACAAAATCTAAGTATTAGTTTGATTAAATTCTATATCAACAACCCTTTCTCGAATACTTGGGATAAAATTGAAAAAATCTAAGCATCGGATTGATTAAATTCTATATCAACAGCTATTTCTCGAATACATGGGATAAAATTGAAAAAATCTAAGTGTCAGAGTGAATAAATTTTTTATATCAACATCTATTGTCAGATACATCGAATATAATTGACAAAATCTAAGTATCAGAGTGAAAAAATGCTTTATCAGCATCCTTTGTCGAATATATCAGATAAAAGAGACAAAATCTAAGTACCAGAGTGAATAAATGCATTATCAACATCATTTGTCGAATATGTCAGTTAAAATTGACATGTCGGATAAAATTGAGTCAGAGTGAATAATTTTTTTATCAATATCTTTTGTCTGAATAAATTTTTTTTTATCAACATCTATTGTCAGATACATCGAATATAATTGACAAAATCTTAGTGTCAGAGTGAATAAATGCTTTATCAGCATCCTTTGTCGAGTAAATTGGATAAAAGTGAAAAAATCTAAGTACCAGAATGAATAAATGCAAGATGAACATAATTAGTCGGATATGTCATTTAAGATTTAATTTTATTAAGAAATTGACGAAACATTATCTTCAGAGTGCATAATCCTTTTTATCAACACCTTTTGAAAGAAATATCAAATATAATTTACAAAATCTAAGTGTTAGAGTGAATAATTTTTTTATCAACATCATCTGTCAGATACATCATATAAAATGGACAAAATCTAAGTATCAGACTGAATAAATGCTTTATCAACATCATTTGTCGGATATGTCGGAAAATTTTTTTTATGCGTTTAAGGTATAGTACGAATGGCATGCAAAAAACATGAAAATACTATCAGAATGAATAAATTCTTTATCAACATCTGTTGGATATGTCATTATGAAAAAATTGTATGTAGGTAAGTAAGTAAGTAACAAACTCTTTCTTGAATTCACCTCTTGGATACACAATACAGAAATTTAATTAAGGAAATTATGAAAAAAAATTGATCAAAGTCTTTATTAACATTCATTATCGATTGAAGTCGCTTCCTAGAAAGACAATGCAGCAATTTCACAAAATCTAAGTATAAGACTGATTAAAATTTATATCAACATCCATTTCTCGGATACATAGGAAAAAGTTGACAAAATCTAAGTGTTAGAGTGAATAATTTTTTTTTATCAACATCTTTTGTCAGATACATCGGACAAAATTGACAGAATATAAGTGTCAGAGTGAATAATTTTTTTTTATAAACATCCTATGTCAGATACATCAAATAAAATTGACAAAATATAAATTTAAGAACGAATAAATGCTTTAAAAACATCCTTTATCGAATATGTCGGATAAAATTGACAAAATCCAAAAAGCATAGTGACAAAATTCTGTGTCATCATCCTTTTCTCGGATACAGAGGATAAAATTAACAAATTCTAAGTCTTAGAATGAATAATTTTTTTTATCAACATCCTTTGCCAGATACATCGGATAAAATTGACAAAATCTAAGTATCAGAGTGAATAAATTCATTATCAACATCCTTTGTTGTATATGTCGGATAAAATTGACCAAATATAAGTATCAGAGTGAATAGTTTTTTTTAACAACATCCTTTGCCAGATACATCGAATAAAATTGATAAAATATAAGTGTTAGAGTGAATAAATTTTTTTATCAACATCTTCTGTCAAATACATCAAATAAAATTGACAAAATCTGAAATTCAGACGGATAAATGCTTTGAAAACATCTTTTGTCGAATTTATCGGATAAAATTGATAAAATCTAAGTATCAGAGTGACTAAATTTTGTATCATCAATCCTTTCTCAAACACATAGGATAAAATTGACATAATCTAAGCTTCGTAGGGAATAATTTTTTTTTATAAATATCCTTTGTCAGATACATAAAATTAAAATGACAGAACTAGATTACAGAATGAATAAATTACACTTCAACATTCTTTATCAGATAAGTCGGATAAAATTGAAATAGTTTGAGTGTTGGAGGGAATAAATTTTCTTATCAACATCTTTCGTCAGATACATCGGATAAAATTGACAGAATCTAAGTGTCCGAGTGAATAAATTTTTATCAACATCCTTTGTCAGATACATCAAATAAAATTGACAAAATCTAAATTTAAGAATGAATAAATGCATTAACAACATCCTGTACCGGATATGTCTTATAAAATTGACAAAATCTAAGTATCAGAGTGATTAAATTCTATATCAACATCCTTTTCTCTTATACATAGGATAAAATTGACAAATTCTATGTGTTAGAGTGAATAAATTTTTTTTATCAACATCCTTTGTCAGATACATCAAATAAAATTGACAAAATCTAAATTTCAGAATGAATAAATTCATTATCAACATCCTTTGTCGGTTATGTCGGATAAAATTGACAAAATCAAAGTATCTGAGTGAATAATTTATTTATCAACATCCTTTGCCAGATAGATCGAATAAAATTCATAAAATATAAGTGTCAGAGTGAATAATTTTTTTTATCAACATCCTTTGTCAGATACATAGAATTAGCGTTGATAAAATCTAAATTTCAGAATGAATAAATGCTTTAACAACATCCTTTATCGGATATGTCAGATAAAATTGACCAAATCTAAGTATCAGAGTGACTAAATTCTATATCAACACCCTTTTCTCGGATACATAGGATAAAATGACAAATTCTAAGTGATTGAGTGGATAAATTTTTTTCATCAACATCCTTTTCCAGATACATCGGATAAAATTGACAAAATCTAAATTTCAGAATGAATAAATTCATTATCAACATCCTTTGTCGGATATGTCGGATAAAATTGACAAAATCTAAGTATCAGAGTGAATATTTTTTTTATCAAAATCCTTTGCCAGGTACATCGAATAAAATTGATAAAACATAAGTGTCAGAGTGAATAATTTTTTTCTTATCAATATCTTTTGTTAGATATATCAAATAGAATTGTAATTATATAAACTTTAGTATAAAACAACATCCTTTGTTAGAATGGTTGGATAAAATTTTCAGAACATAATTATTAGAATTATCCAATTCTTTATCAAAATCCCTTTCTCGGAAAAATGGGATACAATTGACAAATTCTAAGTATCAGAGTGAATAAATTCATGATCAACATCCTTTATTGGATATGTCGAATAAAATTGAAAAAATCTAAGTATCAGAGTGACTATATTCCATATCAACATCCCTTTCTCGGATACATGGGATAAAATTGACAAAATCTAAGTATAAGAGTGAATAAATGCTTTATAAACATCCTTGAAATGCATTATCAACATCATTTGTCGGCTATATCGGATAAAACTGAAAAAATATAAGTATTAGATTGATTAAATTTTATATCAACATCCCTTTCTCGAATACTTGGGATAAACTTGACAAAATCTAAGTAACAGAGCTATTAAATTCTATAACAACATCCCTTTCTTAGATAGATGGGATAAAATTGACAAAATCTAAGTATCACAGTGAATAAATGCTTTATCAATATCCCTTAAATGCATTATCAACATCACATGTCAGATACATCGGATAGAATTGACAAAATCTAAGTAACAGAAAGAATAAATTCGTTTTCAAAGTTTCTATCGGATACATCCATCCTTTTGTATGATATGTCTGATAAAATTGACAAAATCAAATAATCAGAGTTAATAATTTTTTTTATATACATCCTTTGACAGATACATCTAATAAAATTGATAAAATATAAGTGTCATATTGAATAAATATTTTTTTTATAAACATCATTGGTCATATAAATCAAATAAAATTGACATAATCTAAATTTTAGAATTAAACAGCGTCATTTGTTTGATATGTTTGATAAAATTAACAGAATCGAAGTATAAGAGTTAATAAACTCATTATCAATATCCTTTGTCGGATATATTGGATAAAATTGACAGAATCTAAGTATCAGCGTGAATAATTTCATCGTCAACATCCTTTGTCGGATATGTCGGATAAAACTGACAGAATCTAAATATCAGAGTGATTAAATTCCAAATACATCGGATAAAATTGACAGAATCTAAGTATCAGAGTGAATAAATTTTTTTTATCAACATCCTTTGTCAGATACATCAAATAAAATTGAAAAAATCTAAATTTCAGAATGAATGAATGCTTTAACAACATCCTTCATCGGATATGTCGGATAAAATTTACAAAATATAAGTATCAGAGTGAGTAAGTTCTATATCAACATCCTTTTCTCGGATACATAGGATAAAATATCGGATAAAATTGACAAAATCTAAGTATCAGATTGATTAAATTCTATATCAACACCCCTTTCTCAGGTACATGGGGATAAAATTGACGAAATCTAAGTATCAGATTGATTAAATTCTATATCAGCATCCCTTTCTAGTTTACAGTGGATAAAATTGACAAAATCTTAGTATCAGATTGAATAATTTATTTTTTATCAAAATCCTTTATCAGTTACAGCAATTATCATTCAAAAAATATAACTTTCAGAGTGAATAAATGCTTTTTCAGCATCATTTGTCGAATATGTTGAATAAAATATGCAAAGTCGACAGAGCTTTATTTCATTTTTTAAGGTAAATTTAGACGAGGTTAAGGGCCCCCCCCTTACCTCGTCTCAATTAACCTTAAAAAATGAAATAAAGCTAGATTTTGTCAATTTTATCAGATATATCCGACAAATAATGGTGATCATGCATTTAGAGGATGTTGATAAAGCATTTATTCACTCTGATACTTAGATTTTATCAATTTTATCCGTTATCTTCGACAAATGATGTTCATAAAGCATTTATTCAATCTGATACTTAGATTTTGTCAATTTTATCAAGCATATCCGACAAAGGATGCACATTTTGAATCCGTTCCATAAAATAGTTCACCATTTTCTCTCTTGATATTGTAGTTATTGTCTTCTCTTAGATCGTAATCAGTAGAATAATCATAATTCCATTTTGAGTCATACACAATTTTTACTGGTGTGTCATCGAAAGGCTCAATATGCTTTTCGTCTTTGGTATTATTTGGTTCATTGACTGTTTGATCAATGGTAGTAACGTTTGCTGGTACTTTGTTTTTCATCGATTCAGCTTTATATTCCATAGTGATATTTTCTACCAATGCCCTTTTTATTTTTCTGGCAATTTCACTGTCTATTATCAGATTATTTTTACACATGTAACAGTTTCGGCACGTAGACAAGATATGGTTTATGATATTAGTAGAATAGTAGGCCTTTCTTTTTTTTGATCTTCCGTTGAATGCTAATACCCGAAAGCTGACAATAGGATTATCAGCAGGTAATGTGTTACCTGCAACAGTAGCAAGGAGTTGTCATCTATCATCACCGATTATTTTTATGTTGGCATTCTCTTTGAGTGCAATCATCTCTGGAGATCTCAGTCTCGCATATCCACCAACATTAGAGTTGAATTTTTTCGGTACTCCAAAGAAATTTAATTCCTTACTGTCATGACAATGCATGCACACATTTCCAATAGTGCTACCACTTGTACTTGTTTCATAGTTTAAATACTTCTCCTTGTCGGTATTCAATGCTACAATAACATTGTCATTTGAACACCCTTTATTAAAATGCTCCATCTTCACTTTTTTTAAAGATATGACTTATGTGTTTATCGTTCCATCGCGTAGAAAAATAATGATTTAATAAACGCAATAAACTAGATAGTGTCGATAACCAGCGATAAAGTATCAGTGGGAAAGTCGCATCGTGTTTCTGAGCAAGCATAGAGTACAGTTGTTAGAGTGGTAAGCATATTTTATGTCATTTTAAGATACGTAAAAAAAAGTTGAATAATTTCAAAGTCCAAAAAAAATTTTTAGTCCAATAAAAAAAAGTGCTACTACAAACATTATTTTTGTAATAATAAAGGTCATAACTATCATGTCTATACAATTCTCATTTCGAGTTTGGAAAATATTAAATGTGATTTTTTTTAAGTATGTTTCATCTCATTCGAAGACATGTAAAAAAAGTTGAAAAAATATATCATGTTAAAAAAAATAATAAAAAAATGTTAAAAAAAAATTCAAAAAAAAATTCAAAAAAAAATTGGGGGAGGGAGGCCAAAAAATTGGAGGGGAGGGGGGCGGCCTTCGAGTTTGGGGATAGGGGACCTTTGGGGGTTTATGTCTCTGCTGGTTAGGGTCGTTCTTGCTTATGATCCTTGATGGTTCGTACTCACATACGCCTTACTACTTGATTTGCAAGGATTTCTAAGGTTTGTTCTGAATTTCATTATTAAAATTCTTTTCTTGCCATCTACATCTCTCTTAGTATCAACTTTTTAGTATACTTTAACGTTAGACTCTATTTTAAACTGACAACACTGTTCAAACGCCACCTGTGTATTATACAGAACGCATCGAAGAAGTAAAGCTAGGTCAAGTCATAAGCCCATTTGATCATCGTTAACCATTTTCATAGATTGATATTGTTCCAAATTTATAATAAATAAGGTATGAATTAACATGCTCTTCAGGGTTACCTTAACTGCTAATCACTTTAACCCTTTTTCTCCATCTTCATACGATCCAATCACTAATTAGAATCATTCACACTCCTATCATTCAAACATTAATTAATATCGTTCATAGAGTCCAATTCGCGAATTCCTTATCCCTTTTTGCAAATGCCAATCAAACAATTCCGATTGTAGCATCCAATTTTTTAATTAGCAACGACACATTCATAACAAACTATTCTTTACTAAAGGCAATTGTCCAAAAAAAACAGAAACCATTCTTGATAGCACATACTTCAATGAAATGGAACAGTGGATAATGCATGGGTGATAGACAGCTTTTCCTACAAAATCATTCCTAAATATGCAATTTGACAATTTCTAGTTTTCGATTAAAAAAAAAACAATCATACTCTCAAAACGTGTTTTACCACTTTATAGGTATAAAAGGATTGGTCACTTTTTAAAATGTCCACGTGAAACTGTACTGCATATTCTTGTGAAATTCCATGTAAGTTTGAAATATATAGCAATAACTAGTCTGATTGTCTTATACAATCTCGACTATACTCTCAAAACGTGTTTGACCACTTTATAGGTATAAAAGGATTGGTCGCTTTTTGCAATGTGCACGTGAAACTGTACTGCATATTCTTGTACATGCTAGAGATAAGACAAATTACGCAATCACTACTGAAACCTTATACACCATTACTGCTGTAGGGCTAACTAAACACCTTTCTAAAGACCAAAACATGATCTCGGTTTTATTAAAATGATTTTTATTTCTATCTGTGTGCTTTTATTTGTCATATTGTTAGCAAAACAAGGGATTAAAATCGGCATAATAACCACGATTAATGACAAGAACTTGTGAAATGCAGATTCACAGTTTAATATATACTGATATTAATTCTAGATATATTCAGCAATTTTAGGTTCATTGACGTTTTAAAGCAGAAAAACTTGAAAATCTATTTTGTTTTCTGTTAAGGGTTAGGCATACGTAGCTGATTTCGGGAACCGATTTCAGCATCAGTGGACAAACGATAGTGGTAAGAAAAATTTTTTGAAAGAAAAATTTATTGCGCGAAATTTTCAAAACAAAAAATCATGGACACAAATAGTAAACTGGAGTTTAATATTAGTCGCATGATTGATTTCAGCTTAGTTCTCAGCTCAGTAACGGGGTCTTTCTCAACAGACATCTCTGGCTGACTATTTATTTGTATCCCTAGTTTTTGTGATGATCATGATGAAAATCGGCACTGATTTTTTAAATCAGTACCGAAAACAAGAAAATTTTTCAAGCTCAAATCGACGCTGATTTCTTTTAAAATTGGCACTGATTTGGAAATCAGTTCCCGAAATCAGCTACGTGTGCCCAGCCCTTTAGGTTTAAATGACGTTCTGGTATTTAGAAGGTATAGGGGGCGTTGGTCCTACTCTTTTTTGCAATAGTGTCTTTTCATTTTAGGTTTGACTTGTTTGTTTATGTTTGTTCTGTCAATTTATGTTTGTTCTGGGTTTTATTTATTTATTGATAGGGATTGACAATCATTTTAAACTACTGAAAATACGCTTGAGCTACTAGTTGACTTTATTTATGTTTGTATTAGGGCTAATATAGCTCTTTATCTTTCCAGGAAAAACTTCTTTTATGGAAAAGTTTTCTGAATGAATTTCTGTTCGTTATTAATTGACATAGTTTTTTTTATTGGTTAATAAAAGGAATATTTGTATTTTTCAATTTCTCTATTTTAGAATAAGTATATTTGCTTGCTGTCTGTGTTTTGGACAAATATTCTTCAAGAAATATTAATGATACTTTTATTACAGAACTTAGGATGGATTTATACGTGGAATATTATTCAAATAAATAAATTGAAAATCTGCATATTTTTGGCATATATTGGGCTCGAGCCATTCTGACCACCATCAGTCGTTTTAGTAGCAGCAGTAGTAGTAGTCGTATTAGTAATTTTCTTAGTGGTAGTAGTCATAGTAATAGTAGTCATAGCAGTATTAGTAGCCTTAGTAGTCGTATTTGCAGTCATATTAATAGTAATTGTAGTATGATTAGTTGTAGTAGTAGCAGTAGCAGTAGCAGTAGTCATATAATTCTTAGTAGCAGCAGTCGTTGCATTAGGCGTAGTTATATTAGTAGTAATCAAAGTAGTGGTAGTAGCCGTACTAGTAGTAATTGGCACATACAGTCTTTTTGCTATTCCGATATCCCCCTCATCAAGCCCTGAAAGTTTCAACTCAATATTCAAGTTATTCCGGGATATTGCTGATACAACATTTGACAACCTGTATGCATATAGTGTTAGTTTGATTTAGTTCTACCTCCCCTCAACATTCCCTGAAGGTTTCATCTTAATATCCTAATCCATTTTTTATACACGGGATAAAATATACCCATTACCAACAATAAACACATACATGGGATCACTAATCAACTGGCCGAAAGAACACCACGGAGGCAGAGGACGCGCCCCCATCCGCTCCCGTCCCGGGGGGGGGCAACCCACAGCGCCGGGCCACTGGGAAGTCTATATAATAGAAATCGCAGAACACCTCTCTAAAACGCCCGCGGCATCCGACCGCCAAGGGGGGGACTGGAGCCCCCCCAGCCCCCCCCTACGGGCGCCCCTGTATCCGAGGGCGAGGGCTGATACTGTTATCTTTTGGGGCCTAAGTTATGGTCCACGTGAATGTTTTGTACAGAATGGCTATCTCAAAATTTTTATGGAATTTCTTTGGCGGAAGGGAATCTAAAAGGGGCGTGGGAGGGAGCTGGTTGCCCTCCAATAGCTTTTGACTCTTAAAAAGCTGACTAGAACTTTCAATTTCCGATTGAATGAGCCCTTTTTGAACTTTCTACGACAACGCCTCCCGTGCAAAGTGGCCTGGGAAACAAAATAATGATACATTGAAGCCTTATCACTCGGTACTTAGGCGCGCAATTGCACTGCCTATTATACTACGCAAGTAAATGAAGCGGCCTAGTTATAAAAAGGCCGTATTCTGAAATTACTCAGAAGATGGTTGGAGTGTCAATTTGACAGTTTCAGGGAGTGTTGATTGGGGGTGCAGTGAACGCTGACTTATGTATGGGGGGTGCAGTTGGATCTAAATCAGAAGATGCTAAGTTCATCCATATTGTTCAAGTACTGTGTCTGTTATCTCTTGAACACAGCGTCACGGGCGGAATTAACACTTTCAGTGAGCGTGGTAGAAGGGGGGAGGAGGCGACAGGAGACCTTAAATTTGTATTCTGAAATGGGACTAAATATGATTTGTCTCCAGTAAGCCTAAACACTTTTGCACTACAAGCTGCTATGGGACTTGGAAACTATTCATGGTTCATTAAAAAACCCAAATAAAAAGACATTATTTATTGGAAAACTTATTAAAATAGGGCATCTAAAATATCTCGGGAACGGCTTGGGGAAGAAGTTGAAACGTTCCGGTAGCCTTGGAAAGGGAAAGGAAAAGAACAAGGGCACGGGACTTTTTATTTTATGTTGGATTAAAGGGCTAAATACACTGCATGCCGTGTCGCCCTCCACCTCTGTCTTGTTTGTGCTAGAAGCTCCTATGGGAGTTAAAATGTATTCATAATTTAGTAGTGGGGTAAATTTGAAGACACTATGCATTGCCAGGTTAAAACCATAGCGTATCCGTAGTTTTTGGGATTGACGGGGGGTGTTAGGCTGACACTTATAGAGAACTTCTCGGGCCAAGTCGATCTCAAATTTTGACTTTAGGGAGGTTACATTGGGGAAGTGTAAAGTGCCAAATCATCTAGTATTTTCGTACTCAAAGTACCAGTGAGACCTATAGCCTATTTTTGGTTAAATAGCGAGTAAAATCATATGACAATGCGTTCCTTAAGGCGGCGTTCCAGAATTGTTCTGATGATGTATTTGGAGGCCATGTTTCAATTCTCAGGGGGTTTCGGGGGAAGCAGGCGAGCAGATCCTGAATCTTAAAATCGGGGAGAGAAAAAGTTTTATAATCGCTAGGGTTGGAGTAATATAAACATTCGAAGTCAAATAACTGGACTAAATAAATGTGTTGTGATTTCTAGTTAATTAGGAGAAACTATGGGGTCCAATTTCTAAGAAAGTGATTTTTTTCCTAGTTCTTTCGCCCTATTAGGTTTCCTTTTATTCAAAAGCTTACGGGTATAAGTTTTGAGCCTAATAAGTAAAAAATCTTTGTAATTTCCCAAACAAATCAACGAAGAGGAGACAAGAGTGTCTTGGCACTCTTACCGTGGGTTCCAACGACTGAGATTTCATGCAAAAAAAGCCGTTTTGGCAAGATCCTTCAAATTTCTTTTTTTTTCTTCTTTTTTTTTTTTGCTGGGTCTTGGCGTCACATCGGTTCAACGGCTTGGTTGAAATATTTATAGTGAGACGTCAAAAATCGCAACCATTATTCTGAATTGAAAGCTTTTTAGAACCACACATTTCAAGTAACTGAGAAACTCATCATATTCATCAGAAGTTTTTCGTTGATATTTAACAAAGAATATGAGGGTTACGTCTTTTTAGTCTAATTGATTTAAAAAGCTTTTCCTAAAAATAAGTTTTTCAGTGAAAAGCAGAGTTATATCAAACCAAAAATGCGTAGAAATAAATTCAAATAATCTTCCAAGCCTAAAACTGCGAGAAACCACTGTAAATTGATAAATGAAACCAAATCGAACAGAAATCAAAGGCAGCGCGATAGTGCTGCCTCAGTAAAGAACGATGTTGGCACAATGTATTATTTATTTTTGGTTCTTCGTCTTAAACCAGGGTACTTCGTATCGAATGGGTTATCGTAGAAACTTCGAAAATGGCTCATTCGATTGGAAATTGGAGTGGATTGTGCATTTTTTAATAGTCGAAAGTGATCGGAAGGCAACTAAAACCCCTTCCACGCCCACCATTTCCCCAAACACATCCAATCAACATTTTGACATAGCCATTTTGTTCAGCGTAGTTGATTTCCACATAGAAATTATGTTTTTGAGGAGGACACTCCTCCACAGCCCTCAGGGCATGGGGTGTAAGTTATGCCCTGGGGGAATATAAGGATTTTATAGACCGCGCTGTCGTAGAAACTTCAAAAAAGGATCGTTCAATTGGAAATTAAAAGGGCTAGTACTCTTTTAATTAGTCGAAAGTGATTGGAGGGCAACTAAACCCCTCTCACGCCAGTAGGAACCCTTCTCTAATTCGGAAACTTACATAATTTATTCATAGTTATATTTTGTTGATGGTTATGTGGTTTGATGTTTATATGGTTTGTTGGTTATGTGGTTTGATGTTGTTTCATAGTTCTGGTCTGTTTTTTGGTCAACTTGTGTGATGTTTCTAAGCCTAATGGATAAAGACGGGAGTTTACATCATTGCCAGATAAGAGCGTCTAACGGGAACAGAATCACGTGTCTCTTTCTAGGCCAATCATAGATGTTTCTAAGTGTATTGATTACAGAGGGGAATCCACATTTCTAAGAAATTCTAGCATGGGTTTATGTAATAGGCTATGATGAAAATCAAGTTAGACAATTATATTTTTAAATATGGCTTCTCTGGTCTTTAGGTTGAGGGATAAAATTGAATATTTTTTCGAAGCCTTAATAGTGTAACTAGGAACACCTTAGATATATTTTCAGAAATTTAAACAAGATCAAGACAGATTGAATATATTTAACGCGGGAATTGTCTCCTTTGAATTTTAAATGTGACAGCGCAGGGATGCCAAAACAAAGGAACATTCAGAAATTATGTTTAAGGGATTATTTAGGCGAAACAAATTAATCGACATTTTAGGGATTATTTGGGCGAAACAAATTAATTGACATTTTGGAGGATGATTTAGGGCGAAACTCTGTGGTCGCTGTAATACACATGTACACAATATGGGATGTGGACGATATCAAATATTGTTTTTAGCAATGGAGTATGCTAAACGGTGGAAAACAATAGAGCCATTAATGTCAAGATGAACTTGTGAGTTCACCTAGTTTAAATTCATAATTTGATTTGGTATAATGCAAAAATACCAATCGAGCAGTGTTGTCATTATAAAATATGTTCTAACATTCTAGCATACTAAAAAGTTGATACTAATAGAGATGTAGATGGCAAGAAAATAATTTTAATGATGAAATTCATAACAATCCATAGAAATCCTTAGAAATCAAGTAGTGAGGTTGTAATTAGGTGCAAATGTAGAACACATTAATAGTCGCTAAAAAAAGATCATTTTCAGAAAGGACAATGCAAATGGGAAAAAACATGAAGTGGGTTATAAAATAATAAATTAAAAACAATAACACGCGCAATTTAAGGGAAAATGAGGGGAGAGGACTCCAGGGGAGGAGGGAGCGTCTTTGAGGGACAGAGAACCGTTTTATGGTTAACAGATCAACATTAACTTTTTTTCCGCTGTTTTATTTCTAATTTATTTCTCATTGCGCAAAGCAGTAATTTTCAAGTGTAGATTTAGTGTTATCCAGCCTCCTTAAGTGAAAATTAATTATTATAAGAAAGTGAGCTGTATTTGTTAGAGTGTCAGAAACATTACATATTTACTTAATTTAAACCCTTTTTCAGCTATAATAATGTTTGGTTTGAATGACACAGAATATATTGGTCTGAAATATTCCTCAACTGGAATTGTTCTCGAAGCAGGTTTTTGATAGCCTTAATGTAGCATTTTCATTCTAAATTAGCTACAATAGCAATACTCTTTATTTTTTAAAACTTCTGGCTGTTTTCCAAATCAGTTCCGGACATATGCAAGATGTAATTTGATATATCGGCCCCTTAAAATCATGATCAATTGCATTTACAACATGTCAATAAATACCAATATTTAAGGTATTGCAAAAATATGAAAATAAGGGGGAGGGGGCATGGAAATGTCTTAGGTCAATAAAACTACGTTTCATCATGAAAATATTAGAAAATTAATAGATTTTAGTATGAATAACATGCAAAAACATGACATACTACTGTTACTACAAGCAACTCACTGTTACATAAGGAAACATAAAGCCAGCACAACTACTTTTTATCAAAAAACATATGAAAATGATTAAGACGTAGCGCAAAGAAATTGCAAAAAAACATGAAGATAGAACTACCACTAGCACCCTCCGTCAACATAACGCCACCCAAGTTCAATACATGTACGTTTTATAATGAAAAATATCTGAAAATTTTGAAGGTATAGTAAGAATGGCTTGCAAAAACATGATAATACTACTAGTACTAACAACTTACCGCACTACTAAGTCATCTGATGTCAACAAAAGTACGTTTCATCGAGAAAATAATAGAAAATTTACAGATTATAGTATGAATGACTTGCAAAAACATGAAATACTACTACTACTGCTAGCAATTCACTGCAACATAAGGACACCAGAGACCAATACAACTATGTTTTATTAAGAAAATATCTGAAAATGTTTAAGACATAGTAGTAATGGATTGCAAAAACATGAAGATAGAACTACTACTAGCAACTTGCTTCAACATAAAGCCACCTGAGGTCAAAACAGATACGTTTTATCATGAAAAACATCTGAACATGTTGAAGGTATAGTAAGTAAGGCTTGCAAAAACATGATAATACTACTAGTACTAACAACTTACCGCACTACTAAGGCATCTGAGGTCAACAAAAGTACGTTTCATCGAGAAAATAATAGAAAATTTACAGATTATAGTATGAATGACTTGCACAAACATGAAATACTACTACTACTACTAGCAACTCACTGCAACATAAGGAAACCAGAGGCCAGTACAACTATGTTTTATCAAGAAAATATATGATCATGTTTAAGATATAGTGCAAATGGTTTGCAAAAAAACATGAAAATAGAACTACTACTAGCAACTTGCTGTAACATAAAGCCACCTGAGGTCAATACAGATACGTTTTATCATGAAAAATATCTGAAAATGTTGAAGGTATAGTAAGAAAGGCTTACAAAAACATGAAAATACTACTAGTACCAACAACTTACTGCACTATTAAGCCATCTGAGGTAAACAAAAGTACGTTTAATCGAGATAATATTAGAAAACTTATAGATTATAGTATGAATGACATGCAAAAACATGAAATACTACTACTACTACTAGCAATTCACTGTAACAAAAGGACACCAGAGACCAATACAACTATGTTTTATTAAGAAAATATCTGAAAATGCTTAAGACATAGTACAAATGGATTGCAAAAACCATGAAGATAGAAGTACTACTAGAAACTTGCTGCAACATAAAGCCACCTGAGGTCAACACAGATACGTTTTATCATGAAAAATATCTGAAAATGTTGAAGGTATAGTAAGAAAGACTTTCAAAAACATGATAATAGTACTAGTACCAACAACATGTTGCAATACTAAGCCATCTGAGGTCAACAAAAGTACTTTTAATCTAGATAATATTAGAAACTTTATAGATTATAGTATGAATGACATTAAAAACATGAAATACTACTCCTACTGCTAGCAATTCACTGCAACATAAGGACACCAGAGACCAATACAACTATGTTTTATTAAGAAAATATCTGAAAATTTTTAAGACATAGTAGTAATGGATTGCAAAAACATGAATATAGAACTACTACTATCAACTTGCTTCAACATGAAGACACCTGAGGTCAATAAAGATACGTTTTATAATGAAAATATCAGAAAATGTTTAAGATATAGTACAGATGGATTGCAAAAACATTATAATACTACTAGTACTAACAACTTGCTGCACTACTAAGCCATCTGACGTCAACAAAAGTAAGTTTCATTGAGGAAATATTAGAAAATTTACAGATTATAGCATGAATGATATGCAAAAACATGAAATACTACTACTACTAACAGCAACTCACTGCAATATAAGGACACCAGAGGCCAATACAACTATGATTTATCAAGAAAATATCTGAAAATGTTTAAGATCTAGTACAAAGGGTTTGCAAAAAACATGAAAATAGCACTACTACTAGCAACTTGCTGCAACATAAAGCCACCTGAGGTCAATACAGATACGTTTTATCATGAAAAATATCTGAAAATGTTAAAGGTATAGTAAGAATGGCTTGCAAAAACATGATAATAGGTTGTGAATATTCTCCATGAAGAAAAAAACTTGCACTTTAATTCTAAATTTTCTCAATGAAGTGAAGAAAAGTTCAAAGTTCTCTTCTGAATTTTTTCAATGAAAAAAAAATAAGTTACAAATCAATTCTAATTTTTTCTAAGAAAATAAAAAGGCTTCACTTCAGTTCTTATTTTTCTCAGAGATTAAAAAATTTAAAGTTCTGTTCTAAATTTTTCATAGAAGATAGAAAAAAGATATACTTCAATTTAGAGTTTTCTCAATGAAGTGCAAAAATGTTCAAGTTCTCTTCTGAATTTTCTTAAAGAAGAGAAAAAAGTTGGCTCAACTCTTAATTTTACCAAAGAAGACTTACAGTTAACTTATAATTTTAGTTGGAGTCCAATTCTAATTTTTCCAAAGAAAAAAAAGTTTCCACTTCATTTCTGATTCTTCTCAGATGATAAACAATTTAAATTTCTGTTCTAAATTTCTCTTAAAAGATAGAAAATATTCAAAATTTGATTGTTAATATTCTCCATATAGATAAACATGTCCACTTTAAATATTAATCTTATATATTAAAAAAAGAACATTTCGAGTTCTCCTCTGAAAAATTTTTAAATTAAAAAAGTTATATCAAATATGAATATTACAAGAGAAGAGTTACAGCTCAATTCTAATTTTATTTAGAGTTCAATTCTAATTTTCTCCAAAGAAAAAAGAGCTTCCACTTCATTTCTGATTTTTCTCAGAGGTGAAAAAATTTAAAGTTCTGTTCTAAATTTCTCGTAAAAGATAGAAAAAAGTCATACTTTGATTGTGAATATTCTCCATCAAGATAAAAATGTCCACTTTAAATCTGAATCTTCTCAATGAAAAAAAGAAAATTTCGAGTTCTCCTCTTAAAAATTTTTAAATTAAAAAAATTAGCTCAATTCTTAATTTTACAAGAGAAGATTTACAGCAAAATTCTATTTTTAGTATCCAGTTCAATTCTAATTTTCTCCAAATAAAAAAAAGATTCCACTTCAGGTCTGATTTTTCTCAAAGAGATGAAAAAATTTAAAGTTCTGTTCTAAATTTCTCGTAAAAGATAGAAAAAAGTTATTCTTTGATTGCGAATATTCACCATGAAGATAAAGAGTTCCACTTTAATTTTAAGATTAATCAAAGAAAAGAAAAAAGTTACAGTTAAATTCTATTTTTCCAAAATAAAGTAAAAAAGACTCCACTTCTGTTTACACTTTTCTCTAACACATAGACATTTTTAAGTTCGGTTGTTAATTTTCCCATAGAAGATAGAAAAAAGTTATTCTTTGATTGTGAATATTCGCCATGAAGATAAAAAGTTTCACTTTAATTCTAAGTTTTCTCAACGAAGTGAAGAAAAGTTCAAGTTCTCTTCTGAATTTTCTCAATTAAAAAGAAAAAAGTTACAGATCAATTCTAATTTTTTCCAAGAAAATAAAATTGTTCCACTTCAGTACGTATTTTTCTCAAAGAGATGAAAAAATTTAAAGTTCAGTTCCAAATTTTTCATAGAAGACAGAAAAAGTTATACTTTAATTCTGAGTTTTCTCAAAGAAGAGCAAAAATTCTCAAGTTCTCTTCTGAATTTTCTTAAAGAAGAGAAAAAAGTTAGCTCAATTCTTAATTTTACCAAAGAAGAGTTACAGTTCAATTCTAATTTTAGTTACAAATTTTCTTCAAAGAAAAAAAAAGCTTCTACTTCAGTTCTGATTTTTCTCAGAGGTTAAAAAATTTAAAGTTTTGTTCTAAATTTCTCGTAAAAGATAGAAAATAGTCATACTTTGATTGTGAATATTCTATATCTAGATAAAAGTTTCCACTTTAAATCTGAATTTTCTCAATGAAGAAAAGAAAAGTTAGAGTTCTCTTCGGAAAAATTGCTCAATGAAAAAAGTTACGGATCAATTCTAATTTTTCAAAATAAAGGGTTCCTCGTTTCATTTCTTAATTTTCTCAAAAAAGTTACAGATCAATTCTAATTTTTTCCTATGAAAATAAAAATGTTACACTTCAGTTCTGTTTTTTCTCAAATAGGTGAAAAAATTTAAAGTTCCGTTCTTAATTTCTCGTAGAAGATAGAAAAAAGTTATACTTTGATTGCGAATATTCGCCATGAAGATAAAGAGTTCCAATTTAATTCTAAGATTTCTTAAAGAAAAGAAAAAAGTTACAGTTCAATTCTATTTTTCCAAAGAAAATAAAGAAGGTTCCACTTCTGTTCTTAATGTTCTCAAAGACAAAAAAAATCAAAGTTATATTCTAAATTTTTCCACAGAAGATAGAAGAAGTTATACTTTGATTATGAATAGTCATCATTAAGATAAAATTTCCACTTTAATTATAAGTTTTCTCAACGAAATGAAGAAAATTTCAAGTTCTCGTCTGAATCTTCTCGATGAAAAGAAATAAGTTACAGATCAATTCTATTTTTTCAAGAGAAAATAAAAAGATTCCAATTCAGTTCTGATTTTTCTCAATGAGATGGAAAAAAAATTTAAAGTTCTGTTCTAAATTTCTCGTAAAATATTGAAAAATTTATACTTTGATTGCGAATATTCGAAATGAAGATAAAGAGTTCCAATTTAATGCTGATTTTTTCTAAAATAATTAAATAAAATTTCAACTTCTCTTCTGAAGATAAAAAATTTCAACTTTGATTCTGAGTTTTCTCAATCAAGTGCAGAAAATTTCAAGTTCTCTTCTGTTTTTTCTCAAAGAAAAAAATAAAAAGTTATACTATGAGTGTGAATATTAGAAATGAAGATAACGAGTTCACTTTAATTCTGAGTTTTCTCAATGAAGAGAAGAAAAGTTCAAGTTTTCTTCTGAAGATAAAAAGTTCAAGGTTAATTCTGAGTTTTATCAATAAAGTGAAGAAAATTTCAAGTTCTCTCCTGAATTTTCACCATGAAAAAAATAAGTTACAGATCAATTCTAATTTTTTCTAGAGAAAATAAAAAGGTTCCACTTCAGTTCTATTTTTTCTCAAAGAGGTGAAAAAATTTAAATTTTTGTTTTAAATTTCACTTAAAAGATATAAAAAAGTCATACTTTGATTGTGAATATTCACCATGAAGATAAAGAGTGTCACTTTAATTCAGATTTTTCTTAGAAAGTGAAGAAAATTTGAAGTAAATTCTGAAAATTTCTCAATGAAAAGAAAAAAGTTACAGTACAATTCTAATTTTCTCCAAAGAAAATTATAGGCAGCGAGCTAGCGCTGCCTAAGTAAAATACGATGTGGGCACAATGTGTTGTTTTTTGTTGTTTTTTTTCTCCATACCCGGGCACTTCGTATCGAAGGAGTTGTCGTGGAAAGTTCGAAAAGGGCTCATTCGATTGCAAATTGGAGTGGCTAGTGCCCTTTTTAATAGTCGAAAGTAATTGGAGGGCCCCTAACCCCCCTCCCCCGCCCCTCATTCCCCCCCACAACTACAAACCACCTTTTGATATATCCCTTTTTTTCAGAGTCGTTGTTTTACAAATATAAAATATATTTTTTATGAGGACACTCCCCCACAACACTCGGGAAAAGGGTTTTAAGTTATGCCCTGTGGGCATATGAGGTTTTTATAGAAGGCGTTGTCGTAGAAACTTCATAAAAGGCTCATTCGATTGGATATTCAAATTTATTGTTCCATTTTAATAGTCGATAGTGATTTGTGGTAAACTATATCCCCCCACGCCCAACATTTCACCAAACACAACATAGCAAAATTGGGAGATAGCCATTTTGTTCCGCGGAGTTGTTTTACAGATCGAAATTATGTGTTTGATGACGACACTCCGTCACAACCCTTGGGGACATGGTTTTAAGTTATGCCCTGTGGGCATATAAGGTTTTATAGTAGGCGTTGTCATAGAAACTTCAAAAAAGGCTCAGTTGATTGGAAATTCAAAGGGATAGTGCCCTTTTAATAGTTGAAAGTGATTGGACGGTAACTAACCCCCCTCTCACGCTCACCTTTTCATAGGCAGCGCGCTAGCGCTGCCTAAGTAAAGAACGATGTGCTGGATTCAGCTTCATCGAGCGAATTAACGCTTCAAATTTGTTATGTAGTGATATGCAGAAGCTTCTGCGGATATCACGATCTTTCAGCTTATTAGTGTCGAACTGTTTGTGTGTTGTGGCGTTGGTTTTCGGTTTCTTAGCTTTCAGTTTAATTCTTACTTCGGCTATAAGCAAGATGTGATCGGAATTAACTTCTGCTCCTTGACATCCCCTCACGGCGATCAGGCCACGTCTCCAGTGTTTTGATATGAGGAAATGATTGATTTGGTTTTTTGTCCATCCATCGGGGACACCCACGAATCCTTCTGCCCCGTTTTATATTCGAACATACTGTCGCCTATCACAAAGTCATTACTTAGGGCATAGTCAATTAGGAGTGCACTGTTTCCATTCATGTCTCCGATGCCATTTGGGCCCAGAATTTCAAGGCAGTACTGACGATTTGCACCGACTTTAGTATTTAGATCGCCAAAAACACAGATTATATCGTGCCTGTGAACGTCTTTGGTGACCAATTGTAGCATGCTGTATAAAGCATCTTTTTCCTCATCATCAGCTTCGTTGGTCGGAGCATAGCAGGCCATGATGTTCATTTTGTATCATTAGATATGAAACGCGCTAATAATATACGTTCGCTAACTGGTTTCACTTTCGCCATTGTTTTGATTTGAAGTGGTGACAGCATAATTCCTATACAAGCGTAGTGGACAGAAGGGTGACTGCTCAATGTCATAGCATACCCATCATCAAATTTCTCTAATCCATTTGCAGTCCACCTTATTTCAGTGAGAACGAGTATATCGATGAGGTATTGTCTCATCTCTTTAATAACTTGTTCTGTCTTGGATATCTGGTTCATCGGTCACACACTCCACAAATCCCTCTTTCTGTGTAGTTTCGCCGTCCAAACGCGGGGCCGGGGGCCGGCGGGGACGGGCTTTTGGGGGAGGTGATGCATCCGAGGCTGGTGGAGGCATTTCAGTGGTAGGTGTTGGGCCACAGAGGGTTGCCCCTTAGGGTCTAAGGCTTGGGATTCAAACCCACAGCCCAAACCACCTCTTTTAACGTACTTGGGATCGTCAATTTACCCTTACCTCAGAGAGGCTAGGTTCCTAACATGGTTGACTTAAAACTTTGAATATGTTCATTTTCTCTATATATATATCCAAATTTAAGGCAAAAACATAATCTTCATGAAACACAAGAAAAATATAAAAACTAACTTAAAAAAAATTTAAAACTAGATAAATGAATAAATAATTTTTACATCCAAAAAACGAAAATTTTCCAAACTACACTCCTGTAAATTTTTTTGAAGTTGAAAAGAATATTGTTTTTATAAGCTTATCAGCATCGAAACAGAGAATTCCTGACCTACCCCTTTAGTTAGGCAGCTCAGGGCTATTGCCGCTTTCGAAATACTTTTGCTAAATTCTTTGGTGCAGTCTTTTTTCGAATACATGCATTGCATGATTCTGTTTTTACGATCTTAGCTATTTTAGGTCTGATAAATACTGGAACCTTCTTTGTTATAATTCTTGGTCTCGTGCACAGTGAGATTGGCTTTGGGGTGTGTCTCATAGATTCTGTCTGTTTTTTCAACTGGTGTTCTTCTATAGACTGGCCTGGCTTCCGGTTCCGTTTTTCAAGTTCCAGCTGCACTAGTAAAGTCCTTTTATTTTCCATAGAAAACTGTTCACACTCTTAAGGTACCAATGGTTGGACCTCCGTCATAGTGTATACACTTTGCCTTCTCTTTCTTGCTGCCATTTCACGCAATATAACCTAACCAAAATACCAACTAAATACTTAAATGAAATATAGCTACAATTTATTTTCCAACCGAGCCAAAGCAGTGTCTGGTATAAAGAAGTGACCTGACCAGTTTCTTGTCTCATGTTCACATCATTCGCGATCGAAATTCTCGAGTGTGTTTTATATAATACTTCACCGTTTTTACTTCAAGGGGCAGGGATGAAAAGACGGTCCCAGTTTTCATTTATTCTGAGAGGGGAGTCCTTTTAACAAATTTTTCTCCCTACTCTTCCTTTGTGTAGTTCATCATTATTTTCATCAAAGATTTCGATATTCTTGATCAGTTTTTTTTTGCTTAGATCGACTCTTGATTTTGTCTTTTGCCAAAGTTCAATAAAATAAAAATGGTAATTAAAGAGTATTTTGCACATATTTGTCCAAACTTTGAACAATATAAAGACAAACTTCAATTACATAGACGAATGTCACAAAAACCGAGTTTTGAAATTGCTTAGGCTCAGGATGAAGAAAAAAACCTACTGGCTATTCAAAATCAGCAACATGTCAACATTTTCCCATCAGAATTGATTCTGCCTTTCCGTGATTAAATATAAAAAAAGGGTTTTCATCTGAAAGTAAAAAGCAACTCTAAAACTTAAAACGAACAGAAACTATTCCGTATATGAGGGGAATACCCCCTCCTCAATACCTCGCTCTTCACTCTATTTTTTTTTAGTATTTAAAAAATACTTCTTATTTAATTAAGCGACCCTTGTTTTTCAGGAGTTGTCTTTATAGATTTGGGACAAATTATCCCTTCATATACAGGATAATTTATGTTCTTTATAAGTCATAATTTTGCTTCTTACTTTCAGCTGAAAACCTTGTTTGTGTATTTCGTTGTTGATTATTTTTCAAATAATACCACACTCTCTCCCTCTTCCCTCTATCGAACATCCCTCCTCACAAAAATTACTCCTTAGAAAGTTCTTTCGTGTAGGATTTCGGGTAGGATTTCGAGCAAATTCCCCCGTGTAAATTTTTCCCATGGACCTCCCCCCCCTCACCTGGCAGTCCCGCGTCCGGAAACTTGTCAGTTTACTTGCCACGCCAAAACACAACAAGTGATCACAAGGAAAACTGAATAACTTAGAGCCCTGTCCCGAGGGGCTGTGGGGGTCTTGTCTCTTCAGAGGCATAGATATTTGACCTTTCAATTATGCTGATTAAAAGAGCTATCTTAAATTTTAGATCGGATGACTTTGGGAAAAAACGGGTGTTGGAGGGGGGGGGGGGATAATAGGGACATTTAAAAATGGGGTGTAATAAAAAAATGCATACAGACTTTTATACCTAAATTCTGGCACACTTATTAAAAAAAAATAACCCTGGCAAAAAAAAAAAACAAAAGTTTTAAAAAAAGTTAAATTGGTTGTTCTTTTTTTACTAATGTGTTTGTATTATTTTACTTTTAATGCGGTTAATTTTGGGGGTACCCCCCCCTTTGTCGAAAACCACACATATTTACGGTGGCTCGTTACGTTTGTTAGATACGGTAAACTTAATTAATTTTTTATATCTGGAATCTGCACTAAAAGCCAATTCTTTTGCTATGTCTATTGTTTTTAAAATTGTATATTTTAGAGTTGTGGTTACTATTGGGCCGATTCGCTTCTTACTTACAGTTTGTTACCACGAACTGTTTGATTAACTGAACAGCTTCGGAAAACACTTTCAGAAGGGAGGCTGATGGTGGGCATGGACATTAATTTCATGACAACCTCGTATAGGTGTTTCTGAAACCCTTTTTATGAGACTTCAACGACTTGATTGAATCAGTTTTTTTTACAACTAATGACTCATTATTGAAAATCTTCAGAACCGTGACAGATCTGGCTGCTGACGAAGCATGTCTTGCATTGACTACTGAAACTTCTTCATGACATTTCAACAAATTGGCTTAAATCAGGAATGGCAGAAACACAGCGACTGTTACTGGATTTTCATCTAGTTATATAGATTGAGCAGCCAAAAAGGGCACGTCCCTGTTTAGTGATTTTTGCTTTCGAAATAACGACTATCGTCCGGGTAAGCATATATTGTTATAAAATATAGATCAAGACCTATATTCATCGCAAAGGCTATGATATAGCCAGGACATATAAACCTAAAAGGTTCTTTATCTAGCCAATCATTTAAGGAGTCCCCAGAAACATTTGAAGGTCCACCCTCCCTAAACCGTAGTTTGATTTTGAGAACAGGCTATGCCAACTTATGTATGTAGCTAAGTATGCTGTAAAGCAGCATTACATTACTTTTCTTCTTCTCGACCATTTGCGAAACATTTTTCTATGTTGGATTTTTTTTCGCTGGACGTTCACCAGTAGATAGCAGAAAAAACCGAAAATATTAGAAAATTTCCAAATATCGTTTTAGATATTTATATTTACGTTTCGATATCGATATTTAGTTCGATATATCTTTATATCTATATTGATATCGAATATCGCCCAACCCTAGTTTAAATCGCAATCATTTTTTTTTTTTTTTTTTATTTGTCAATTAGTTTATAAAGTCTTTCTATTAGAATTTTTTTGCCATACAACCCACTTCTATTGTGGATTGGTGCGCTGAATTTAGGAGTCTTCGTCCAAGAAGGTGAAGCTTTAAATCCTAGTTCAACCAATTATTTGGTTTGGACGAGGGTCAGTGGTGTGACTCTGTAAGCTCAGCAGAGTCAACCCAGCTCTAAATGGGTACCTGGAAAAATCTGGAGAAGGTAAATAGGAAGGGCGTGCGAAAGAACAGGATGGTTGGCCCTTAACCCCCCTTTGCACTGTCTGGCTGAAGGGCCAAGAAACGGAGATCAGCACCGCCGGTAGGGACTGTAAAGTTCAATGCTGTATTATTTATCTTTTACATTTTTATTGTACTTTGAAGAGGGGAATTGGTCTGGAATTTTTTTGTATTGAAATCATTTCTGTGAAAAACTTTTCTCAAAATAAAAATCAATGTTTGAAATAAGGTTTTAGTTTAAACAACTTAAAGCTAATTCAATTTAGTTTACGGGGATGAGGTCAATGGACTTAGAACTAAGTTCCTAGAATATAGGGAGAGGGCTCAGTCCCTTTCTTGGAGGTCACTAGCCCCCCGTCTTATGCCCCAATTTCCCCAAAGTAGTCCCATCAAAGTTTTGAGGTAGCCATTTTGTTTAGGATGAAAAAAAAGTTTATTTCGTATTATACCGTATGATTTACTGATAATTCATCCAATACATCCTCGAATGCGAGTGTCTTCTATCAATCAAATCACCTTAAAACCTCAACAATGTCCATGTAATAACAAATGACTGGATAAAACGTTATTAATAATGAATTGTAGATGTCAGACAAAACTATAACGAAAAAAAGACATTGTTAATAACATAACTTTACATATCAAAGCAAAACAGCCCCCATATAAGAGGACATTTTGTACAAAGGATTTCAGTTGTCTAGTAAAATGTCCAAAACGGAATGCTACAAGTAAACGAGACAATACTATCAATCGTAAGAAAGATACCAAATTTTGTTTCGATGCTTCAAATCTTGAAAAAGTTAACTTTGTTTATAAGAAGATGGTGCTGTTGTATATACTGATGAGACCATTACATAATCTTCTAAAGTACATTTAAACTAAAAAATAGGTTGCAATGTATTTGCGACAATATTTGTCACATAAACTAATTAAATTTTAATATATTGTTCTTATTAATAATACATGTGTTATTCTGCATAATGATAACTCTTGCTCCAATACTCCTCCCACCGGCTTGATCCTTGACGTACGCTGTAAAATTATGTGAAACCCCGAAATAATTTTATTTTTCGGGGTTTTGTTAGTCAAGTAACCTTAATCTGTGAGTATTTTATGTGGTATGTAATAGCTAAATAAATGGGGCTTATAAAATGGACTTTAACCTTGGAGCCTCATAAAATCCGTATCTGTCCTTACAAATTATTGACCCCCCCCCTCTCTTCATCGTCTTATCAAAAGTACAAGTTTAAATTCTTTACTCCAAGTCAGATTTTTCTGAAACATAAAACTTTGATTAAAAATTTGTTCCCTATTTATAGATGAACAGTGTAATTTTAATAGTTACAAAAATACTTGAGAAGATGGAAATAGTATAATTTTCGATTAGAGTTGAAAAATTCATGCGATTATTACTCATTATTTCGCCTCTTATTGGCTGACTCTTAGAGGGTTCTGAGTGTTATTAGTTTTTATGCGCACTTTTAATGATTTAAAAATACAAGGAAGAATTTTTTTACTCATTTATACGTAGAGCGTGAAGTAGTTGCTTCAATTACTTATTAATTATTAATTAATAAGGAATTACTGATTAATTTCCCAAGCTGAAAAATTACAGAAATTTCTGGAAATGAAAGACCTTAATGCATAGAAATTAGTCTAGACAAATTTGAACAGGAAGAATTATCACAAATAAGAATTGAGCTACTACCCCCTACAACCCGCAAAGCCACAAGCCTCGATTTTTTTATTGTATTATTTATTACAGGTTAATAATTATAATATACGAAAAAAAAAATAATAAAATAAAAATCAAAACTGTAAATTTAAAATCCTTTTATCAAAATAAAAATCCCACCACCTTTAAACATGAACATTGTCATTGGAATAACACACGGCAGGATAATGCTTTATTGATAAAAAATTGTAGATATCAGAAAAAACTAAAACAGAATATGGGCATTATTGTTAACAGCATTTTATATACAAGGGCAAAACAGCCCCATAGGAGAGGATATTTTGTACAAAGGACTTAAGCTGTCTAGCAAAATTTCCAAAACGGAATGCTAAAAATAAAGGACACAATGCTATGAATGGCAAGAAAGACACCACATTGTTATTCTATGATTTAAATGTTGAAAAAGTTATCTTTGTTTTGAAACAAATGGCGCTCTTGCATTTACTGTATGAACTGTGTCTGGACCATGGTATAAATTAGGTTTAAAAATTGTAGATGACAGACAAAACTAAAACAGACTATGATCATTATTGTTAATAGCATTTTATATACAAGGGCAAAACAGCCCCATAGGAGAGGATATTTTGTACAAAGGACTTAAGCTGTCTAGCAAAATATCCAAAACAGAATGCTAAAAAAAACGGACAAACTGATTTGACTGGCAATAAAGACACCAATTTTTTATTTACCTTAGGTTCACACAGTTG